>NW_028188660.1:0-128531 GCF_978046115.1 Saccoglossus kowalevskii
CTTTGCCACACTTTTCAGTACTTTGCCACTGCTTTTCAGTACTTTGCCACTACTTTTCAACACTTTGCCACAACTTTTTATTATTTTGTCACACTTTTTAGTACTTTGCCACGACTTTGCAACAACTTTTCAGTACTTTGCCACACTTTTCAGCACTTTGCCACTACTTTTCAGTACTTTGCCACACTTATTAGTACTTTGCCCCGACTTTGCCACAAACTTTCAGTACTTTGTCACTAATTTTCAGCACTTTGCCACAACTTTACAGTACTTTGCCACTACTTTGCCACAACTTTTCAGTACTTTGCCACACTTTTCAGTGCTTTGCCACTACTTTGCCACAACTTTTCAGTACTTTGCCACACTTTTCAGCACTTTGCAACTACTGTTCAGTAATTTCCCACTACTTTTCAGCACTTTGCCACAACTTTTTTGTACTTTGCCACTACTTTTCAGCACTTTGCCACAACTTTTCGGTACTTTGACACACTTTTCAGTACTTTGCCACGACTTTCCCACAACTTTTTAGTAATTTGCCACACTTTTCAGCACTTTGCCACTACTTTTCAGTATTTTGCCACACTTATCAGCACTTTGCCACAACTTTTCAGCACTTTGCCACGCTTTTCAGTACGTTGCCCCTACTTTTCAGCACTTTGCCACAATTTTTTAGTACTTGCCACGACTTTGTCACAACTTTTCAGTACTTTGCCACACTTTTCAGTACTTTGCCACTGCTTTTCAGCACTTTGCCACTACTTTTCAGTACTTTGCCACTACTTTTCAGCACTTTGCCACAACTTTTCAGTACTTTGCCACACTTTTCAGTACTTTGCCACTACTTTTCAACACTTTGCCACAACTTTTTATTATTTTGTCACACTTTTTAGTACTTTGCCACGACTTTGCCACAACTTTTCAGTACTTTGCCACACTTTTCAGCACTTTGCCACTACTTTTCAGTACTTTGCCACACTTATCAGTACTTTGCCCCGACTTTGCCACAAACTTTCAGTACTTTGTCACTAATTTTCAGCACTTTGCCACAACTTTTCAGTACTTTGCCACTACTTTGCCACTTTTCAGTACTTTGCCACACTTTTCAGTGCTTTGCCACTACTTTGCCACAACTTTTCAGTACTTTGCCACACTTTTCAGCATTTTGCCACTACTTTTCAGTAATTTCCCACTACTTTTCAGCACTTTACCACAACTTTTTAGTACTTTGCCACTACTTTTCAGCACTTTGCCACAACTTTTCAGTACTTTGCCACACTTTTCAGTACTTTGCCACGACTTTGCCACAACTTTTCAGTACTTTGCCACACTTTTCAGCACTTTGCCACTACTTTTCAGTACTTTGCCACACTTATCAGTACTTTGCCACGACTTTGCCACAACTTTTGTGAACTTTGCCACACTTTTCATACTTTGCCACTACTTTTCATTACTTTGCCACTACTTTTCAGCACTTTGCCACAACTTTTTAGTACTTTGCCACACTTTTCAGTACTTTGCCACGACTTTCCTACAACTTTTCAGTACTTTGCCACACTTTTCAGCACTTTGCCACTACTTTTCAGTATTTTGCCACACTTATCAGCACTTTGCCACAACTTTTCTGTACTTTGCCGCACTTTGCCACGACTTTGCCACAACTTTTCAGTACTTTGCCACACTTTTCAGTACTTTGACACACTTTTTAGTATTTTGCCACGACTTTGCCACAACTTTTCAGTACTTTGCCACACTTTTCAGCTCTTTGCCACTACTTTTCAGTACTTTGCCACACTTATCAGTACTTTGCCACGACTTTGCCACTACTTTTCAGTACTTTGCCACTGCTTTTCATTATTTTGCCACTACTTTTCAGCACTTTGCCACAACTTTTCAGTACTTTGCCACACCTTTTCAGTACTTTGCTGCACTTTTCAGCACTTTGCCACTACTTTTCATTACTTTGCCACTACTTTTCAGTACTTTGCCACTACTTTTCAGCACTTTGCCACAACTTTTCTGCACTTTGCCACGCTTTTCAGTACGTTGCCCCTACTTTTCAGCACTTTGCCACAAATTGTTAGTACTTTGCCACGACTTTGCCACAACTTTTCAGTACTTTGCCACACTTTTCAGTACTTTGCCACTGCTTTTCAGTACTTTGCCACTACTTTTCAGCACTTTGCCACAACTTTTCGGTACTTTGACACACTTTTCAGTACTTTGCCACGACTTTCCCACAACTGTTTAGTACTTTGCCACACTTTTCAGCACTTTGCCACTACTTTTCAGTACTTTGCCACACTTATCAGTACTTTGCCACGACTTTGCCACAACTTGTCTGTACTTTGTCACACTTTTCAGTACTTTGCCACACTTTTCAGCAATTTGCCACTACTTTTCAGTACTTTGACACACTTTTCAGTACTTTGCCACGACTTTCCCACAACTTTTTAGTAATTTGCCACACTTTTCAGCACTTTGCCACTACTTTTCAGTATTTTGCCACACTTATCAGCACTTTGCCACAACTTTTCAGCACTTTGCCACTACTTTTCATTACTTTGCCACTACTTTTCAGTACTTTGCCACTACTTTTCAGCACTTTGCTACAACTTTTCAGCACTTTGCCACGCTTTTCAGTACGTTGCCCCTACTTTTCAGCACTTTGCCACAAATTTTTAGTACTTTGCCACGACTTTGCCACAACTTTTCAGTACTTTGCCACACTTTTCAGTACTTTGCCACTGCTTTTCAGTACTTTGCCACTACTTTTCAACACTTTGCCACAACTTTTTATTATTTTGTCACACTTTTTAGTACTTTGCCACGACTTTGCCACAACTTTTCAGTACTTTGCCACACTTTTCAGCACTTTGCCACTACTTTTCAGTACTTTGCCACACTTATTAGTACTTTGCCCCGACTTTGCCACAAACTTTCAGTACTTTGTCACTAATTTTCAGCACTTTGCCACAACTTTACAGTACTTTGCCACTACTTTGCCACAACTTTTCAGTACTTTGCCACACTTTTCAGTGCTTTGCCACTACTTTGCCACAACTTTTCAGTACTTTGCCACACTTTTCAGCACTTTGCAACTACTGTTCAGTAATTTCCCACTACTTTTCAGCACTTTGCCACAACTTTTTAGTACTTTGCCACTACTTTTCAGCACTTTGCCACAACTTTTCAGTACTTTGCCACACTTTTCAGTACTTTGCCACGACTTTGCCACAACTTTTCAGTACTTTGCCACACTTTTCAGCACTTTGCCACTACTTTTCACTACTTTGCCACACTTATCAGTACTTTGCCACGACTTTGCCACAACTTTTTTGTACTTTGCCACTACTTTTCAGCACTTTGCCACAACTTTTCGGTACTTTGACACACTTTTCAGTACTTTGCCACGACTTTCCCACAACTTTTTAGTAATTTGCCACACTTTTCAGCACTTTGCCACTACTTTTCAGTATTTTGCCACACTTATCAGCACTTTGCCACAACTTTTTAGCACTTTGCCACGCTTTTCAGTACGTTGCCCCTACTTTTCAGCACTTTGCCACAATTTTTTAGTACTTGCCACGACTTTGTCACAACTTTTCAGTACTTTGCCACACTTTTCAGTACTTTGCCACTGCTTTTCAGCACTTTGCCACTACTTTTCAGTACTTTGCCACTACTTTTCAGCACTTTGCCACAACTTTTCAGTACTTTGCCACACTTTTCAGTACTTTGCCACTACTTTTCAACACTTTGCCACAACTTTTTATTATTTTGTCACACTTTTTAGTACTTTGCCACGACTTTGCCACAACTTTTCAGTACTTTGCCACACTTTTCAGCACTTTGCCACTACTTTTCAGTACTTTGCCACACTTATCAGTACTTTGCCCCGACTTTGCCACAAACTTTCAGTACTTTGTCACTAATTTTCAGCACTTTGCCACAACTTTTCAGTACTTTGCCACTACTTTGCCACTTTTCAGTACTTTGCCACACTTTTCAGTGCTTTGCCACTACTTTGCCACAACTTTTCAGTACTTTGCCACACTTTTCAGCATTTTGCCACTACTTTTCAGTAATTTCCCACTACTTTTCAGCACTTTACCACAACTTTTTAGTACTTTGCCACTACTTTTCAGCACTTTGCCACAACTTTTCAGTACTTTGCCACACTTTTCAGTACTTTGCCACGACTTTGCCACAACTTTTCAGTACTTTGCCACACTTTTCAGCACTTTGCCACTACTTTTCAGTACTTTGCCACACTTATCAGTACTTTGCCACGACTTTGCCACAACTTTTGTGAACTTTGCCACACTTTTCATACTTTGCCACTACTTTTCATTACTTTGCCACTACTTTTCAGCACTTTGCCACAACTTTTTAGTACTTTGCCACACTTTTCAGTACTTTGCCACGACTTTCCTACAACTTTTCAGTACTTTGCCACACTTTTCAGCACTTTGCCACTACTTTTCAGTATTTTGCCACACTTATCAGCACTTTGCCACAACTTTTCTGTACTTTGCCGCACTTTGCCACGACTTTGCCACAACTTTTCAGTACTTTGCCACACTTTTCAGTACTTTGACACACTTTTTAGTATTTTGCCACGACTTTGCCACAACTTTTCAGTACTTTGCCACACTTTTCAGCTCTTTGCCACTACTTTTCAGTACTTTGCCACACTTATCAGTACTTTGCCACGACTTTGCCACTACTTTTCAGTACTTTGCCACTGCTTTTCATTATTTTGCCACTACTTTTCAGCACTTTGCCACAACTTTTCAGTACTTTGCCACACCTTTTCAGTACTTTGCTGCACTTTTCAGCACTTTGCCACTACTTTTCATTACTTTGCCACTACTTTTCAGTACTTTGCCACTACTTTTCAGCACTTTGCCACAACTTTTCTGCACTTTGCCACGCTTTTCAGTACGTTGCCCCTACTTTTCAGCACTTTGCCACAAATTGTTAGTACTTTGCCACGACTTTGCCACAACTTTTCAGTACTTTGCCACACTTTTCAGTACTTTGCCACTGCTTTTCAGTACTTTGCCACTACTTTTCAGCACTTTGCCACAACTTTTCGGTACTTTGACACACTTTTCAGTACTTTGCCACGACTTTCCCACAACTGTTTAGTACTTTGCCACACTTTTCAGCACTTTGCCACTACTTTTCAGTACTTTGCCACACTTATCAGTACTTTGCCACGACTTTGCCACAACTTGTCTGTACTTTGTCACACTTTTCAGTACTTTGCCACACTTTTCAGCACTTTGCCACTACTTTTCAGTACTTTGCCACACTTATCAGTACTTTGCCACGACTTTGCCACAACTTTTTTGTACTTTGCCACTACTTTTCAGCACTTTGCCACAACTTTTCGGTACTTTGACACACTTTTCAGTACTTTGCCACGACTTTCCCACAACTTTTTAGTAATTTGCCACACTTTTCAGCACTTTGCCACTACTTTTCAGTATTTTGCCACACTTATCAGCACTTTGCCACAACTTTTCAGCACTTTGCCACGCTTTTCAGTACGTTGCCCCTACTTTTCAGCACTTTGCCACAATTTTTTAGTACTTGCCACGACTTTGCCACAACTTTTCAGTACTTTGCCACACTTTTCAGTACTTTGCCACTGCTTTTCAGCACTTTGCCACTACTTTTCAGTACTTTGCCACTACTTTTCAGCACTTTGCCACAACTTTTCAGTACTTTGCCACACTTTTCAGTACTTTGCCACTACTTTTCAACACTTTGCCACAACTTTTTATTATTTTGTCACACTTTTTAGTACTTTGCCACGACTTTGCCACAACTTTTCAGTACTTTGCCACACTTTTCAGCACTTTGCCACTACTTTTCAGTACTTTGCCACACTTATCAGTACTTTGCCCCGACTTTGCCACAAACTTTCAGTACTTTGTCACTAATTTTCAGCACTTTGCCACAACTTTTCAGTACTTTGCCACACTTTTCAGTGCTTTGCCACTACTTTGCCACAACTTTTCAGTACTTTGCCACACTTTTCAGCATTTTGCCACTACTTTTCAGTAATTTCCCACTACTTTTCAGCACTTTGCCACAACTTTTTAGTACTTTGCCACTACTTTTCAGCACTTTGCCACAACTTTTCAGTACTTTGCCACACTTTTCAGTACTTTGCCACGACTTTGCCACAACTTTTCAGTACTTTGCCACACTTTTCAGCACTTTGCCACTACTTTTCAGTACTTTGCCACACTTATCAGTACTTTGCCACGACTTTGCCACAACTTTTTTGTACTTTGCCACACTTTTCAGTACTTTGCCACTACTTTTCATTACTTTGCCACTACTTTTCAGCACTTTGCCACAACTTTTTAGTACTTTGCCACACTTTTCAGTACTTTGCCACGACTTTCCTACAACTTTTCAGTACTTTGCCACACTTTTCAGCACTTTGCCACTACTTTTCAGTATTTTGCCACACTTATCAGCACTTTGCCACAACTTTTCTGTACTTTGCCGCACTTTGCCACGACTTTGCCACAACTTTTCAGTACTTTGCCACACTTTTCAGTACTTTGACACACTTTTTAGTATTTTGCCACGACTTTGCCACAACTTTTCAGTACTTTGCCACACTTTTCAGCTCTTTGCCACTACTTTTCAGTACTTTGCCACACTTATCAGTACTTTGCCACGACTTTGCCACTACTTTTCAGTACTTTGCCACTGCTTTTCATTATTTTGCCACTACTTTTCAGCACTTTGCCACAACTTTTCAGTACTTTGCCACACCTTTTCAGTACTTTGCTGCACTTTTCAGCACTTTGCCACTACTTTTCATTACTTTGCCACTACTTTTCAGTACTTTGCCACTACTTTTCAGCACTTTGCCACGCTTTTCAGTACGTTGCCCCTACTTTTCAGCACTTTGCCACAAATTGTTAGTACTTTGCCACGACTTTGCCACAACTTTTCAGTACTTTGCCACACTTTTCAGTACTTTGCCACTGCTTTTCAGTACTTTGCCACTACTTTTCAGCACTTTGCCACAACTTTTCGGTACTTTGACACACTTTTCAGTACTTTGCCACGACTTTCCCACAACTGTTTAGTACTTTGCCACACTTTTCAGCACTTTGCCACTACTTTTCAGTACTTTGCCACACTTATCAGTACTTTGCCACGACTTTGCCACAACTTGTCTGTACTTTGTCACACTTTTCAGTACTTTGCCACACTTTTCAGCACTTTGCCACTACTTTTCAGTACTTTGCCACACTTATCAGTACTTTGCCACCACTTTGCCACAACTTTTCAGTACTTTGCACATTTTCAGCACTTTGCCACTACTTTTCAATACTTTGCCACACTTATCAGTACTTTGCCACGACTTTGCCACAACTTTTTTGTACTTTGCCACACTTTTCAGCACTTTGCCACTACTTTTCTGTACTTTGCCACTACTTTTCAGCACTTTGCCACAACTTTTTAGTACTTTGCCACACTTTTCAGTACTTTGCCACGACTTTCCTACAACTTTTCAGTACTTTGCCACACTTTTCAGTACTTTGCCACTGCTTTTCAGTACTTTGCCACTACTTTTCAGCACTTTGCCACAACTTTTCTGTACTTTGCCGCACTTTGCCACGACTTTGCCACAACTTTTCAGTACTTTGCCACACTTTTCAGTACTTTGCCACTGCTTTTCAGTACTTTGCCACTACTTTTCAGCACTTTGCCTTAACTTTTCAGTACTTTGCCGCACTTGTCAGCACTTTGTCACTACTTTTCAGTACTTTGCCAATACGTTTCAGCACTTTGCCACAACTTTTCAGTACTTTGCCACACCTTTTCAGTACTTTGCTGCACTTTTCAGCACTTTGCCACTACTTTTCATTACTTTGCCACTACTTTTCAGTACTTTGCCACACTTTTCATCTCTTTGCCACTACTTTTCAGTACATTGCCACACTTATCAGTACTTTGCCACGACTTTGCCACTACTTTTCAGTACTTTGCCACACTTTTCATCTCTTTGCCACTACTTTTCAGTACTTTGCCACACTTATCAGTACTTTGCCACGACTTTGCCACAACTTTTCAGTACTTTGCCACACTTTTCAGTACTTTGACACACTTTTTAGTATTTTGCCACGACTTTGCCACAACTTTTCAGTACTTTGCCACACTTTTCAGCTCTTTGCCACTACTTTTCAGTACTTTGCCACACTTATCAGTACTTTGCCACGACTTTGCCACTACTTTTCAGTACTTTGCCACTGCTTTTCATTATTTTGCCACTACTTTTCAGCACTTTGCCACAACTTTTCATTACTTTGCCACACCTTTTCAGTACTTTGCTGCACTTTTCAGCACTTTGCCACTACTTTTCATTACTTTGCCACTACTTTTCAGTACTTTGCCACTACTTTTCAGCACTTTGCCACAACTTTTCTGCACTTTGCCACGCTTTTCAGTACGTTGCCCCTACTTTTCAGCACTTTGCCACAAATTGTTAGTACTTTGCCACGACTTTGCCACAACTTTTCAGTACTTTGCCACACTTTTCAGTACTTTGCCACTGCTTTTCAGTACTTTGCCACTACTTTTCAGCACTTTGCCACAACTTTTCGGTACTTTGACACACTTTTCAGTACTTTGCCACGACTTTCCCACAACTGTTTAGTACTTTGCCACACTTTTCAGCACTTTGCCACTACTTTTCAGTACTTTGCCACACTTATCAGTACTTTGCCACGACTTTGCCACAACTTGTCTGTACTTTGTCACACTTTTCAGTACTTTGCCACACTTTTCAGCACTTTGCCACTACTTTTCAGTACTTTGCCACACTTATCAGTACTTTGCCACGACTTTGCCACAACTTGTCTGTACTTTGTCACACTTTTCAGTACTTTGCCACACTTTTCAGCACTTTGCCACTACTTTTCAGTACTTTGCCACACTTATCAGTACTTTGCCACCACTTTGCCACAACTTTTCAGTACTTTGCACATTTTCAGCACTTTGCCACTACTTTTCAATACTTTGCCACACTTATCAGTACTTTGCCACGACTTTGCCACAACTTTTTTGTACTTTGCCACACTTTTCAGCACTTTGCCACTACTTTTCAGTACTTTGCCACTACTTTTCAGCACTTTGCCACAACTTTTTAGTACTTTGCCACACTTTTCAGTACTTTGCCACGACTTTCCTACAACTTTTCAGTACTTTGCCACACTTTTCAGTACTTTGCCACTGCTTTTCAGTACTTTGCCACTACTTTTCAGCACTTTGCCACAACTTTTCTGTACTTTGCCGCACTTTGCCACGACTTTGCCACCACTTTTCAGTACTTTGCCACACTTTTCATTACTTTGCCACTGCTTTTCAGTACTTTGCCACTACTTTTCAGCACTTTGCCTTAACTTTTCAGTACTTTGCCGCACTTTTCAGCACTTTGTCACTACTTTTCAGTACTTTGCCAATACGTTTCAGCACTTTGCCACAACTTTTCAGTACTTTGCCACACCTTTTCAGTACTTTGCTGCACTTTTCAGCACTTTGCCACTACTTTTCATTACTTTGCCACTACTTTTCAGTACTTTGCCACACTTTTCATCTCTTTGCCACTACTTTTCAGTACATTGCCACACTTATCAGTACTTTGCCACGACTTTGCCACTACTTTTCAGTACTTTGCCACACTTTTCATCTCTTTGCCACTACTTTTCAGTACTTTGCCACACTTATCAGTACTTTGCCACGACTTTGCCACAACTTTTCAGTACTTTGCCACACTTTTCAGTACTTTGACACACTTTTAGGTATTTTGCCACGACTTTGCCACAACTTTTCAGTACTTTGCCACACTTTTCAGCTCTTTGCCACTACTTTTCAGTACTTTGCCACACTTATCAGTACTTTGCCACGACTTTGCCACTACTTTTCAGTACTTTGCCACTGCTTTTCATTATTTTGCCACTACTTTTCAGCACTTTGCCACAACTTTTCATTACTTTGCCACACCTTTTCAGTACTTTGCTGCACTTTTCAGCACTTTGCCACTACTTTTCATTACTTTGCCACTACTTTTCAGTACTTTGCCACTACTTTTCAGCACTTTGCCACAACTTTTCTGCACTTTGCCACGCTTTTCAGTACGTTGCCCCTACTTTTCAGCACTTTGCCACAAATTGTTAGTACTTTGCCACGACTTTGCCACAACTTTTCAGTACTTTGCCACACTTTTCAGTACTTTGCCACTGCTTTTCAGTACTTTGCCACTACTTTTCAGCACTTTGCCACAACTTTTCGGTACTTTGACACACTTTTCAGTACTTTGCCACGACTTTCCCACAACTGTTTAGTACTTTGCCACACTTTTCAGCACTTTGCCACTACTTTTCAGTACTTTGCCACACTTATCAGTACTTTGCCACGACTTTGCCACAACTTGTCTGTACTTTGTCACACTTTTCAGTACTTTGCCACACTTTTCAGCACTTTGCCACTACTTTTCAGTACTTTGCCACACTTATCAGTACTTTGCCACCACTTTGCCACAACTTTTCAGTACTTTGCACATTTTCAGCACTTTGCCACTACTTTTCAATACTTTGCCACACTTATCAGTACTTTGCCACGACTTTGCCACAACTTTTTTGTACTTTGCCACACTTTTCAGCACTTTGCCACTACTTTTCAGTACTTTGCCACTACTTTTCAGCACTTTGCCACAACTTTTTAGTACTTTGCCACACTTTTCAGTACTTTGCCACGACTTTCCTACAACTTTTCAGTACTTTGCCACACTTTTCAGTACTTTGCCACTGCTTTTCAGTACTTTGCCACTACTTTTCAGCACTTTGCCACAACTTTTCTGTACTTTGCCGCACTTTGCCACGACTTTGCCACAACTTTTCAGTACTTTGCCACACTTTTCAGTACTTTGCCACTGCTTTTCAGTACTTTGCCACTACTTTTCAGCACTTTGCCTTAACTTTTCAGTACTTTGCCGCACTTTTCAGCACTTTGTCACTACTTTTCAGTACTTTGCCAATACGTTTCAGCACTTTGCCACAACTTTTCAGTACTTTGCCACACCTTTTCAGTACTTTGCTGCACTTTTCAGCACTTTGCCACTACTTTTCATTACTTTGCCACTACTTTTCAGTACTTTGCCACACTTTTCATCTCTTTGCCACTACTTTTCAGTACTTTGCCACACTTATCAGTACTTTGCCACGACTTTGCCACTACTTTTCAGTACTTTGCCACTGCTTTTCATTACTTTGCTACTACTTTTCAGCACTTTGCCACAACTTTTCAGTACTTTGCCACACCTTTTCAGTACTTTGCCACGACTTTGCCACAACTTGTCTGTACTTTGTCACACTTTTCAGTACTTTGCCACACTTTTCAGCACTTTGCCACTACTTTTCAGTACTTTGCCACACTTATCAGTACTTTGCCACCACTTTGCCACAACTTTTCAGTACTTTGCACATTTTCAGCACTTTGCCACTACTTTTCAATACTTTGCCACACTTATCAGTACTTTGCCACGACTTTGCCACAACTTTTTTGTACTTTGCCACACTTTTCAGCACTTTGCCACTACTTTTCAGTACTTTGCCACTACTTTTCAGCACTTTGCCACAACTTTTTAGTACTTTGCCACACTTTTCAGTACTTTGCCACGACTTTCCTACAACTTTTCAGTACTTTGCCACACTTTTCAGTACTTTGCCACTGCTTTTCAGTACTTTGCCACTACTTTTCAGCACTTTGCCACAACTTTTCTGTACTTTGCCGCACTTTGCCACGACTTTGCCACAACTTTTCAGTACTTTGCCACACTTTTCAGTACTTTGCCACTGCTTTTCAGTACTTTGCCACTACTTTTCAGCACTTTGCCTTAACTTTTCAGTACTTTGCCGCACTTTTCAGCACTTTGTCACTACTTTTCAGTACTTTGCCAATACGTTTCAGCACTTTGCCACAACTTTTCAGTACTTTGCCACACCTTTTCAGTACTTTGCTGCACTTTTCAGCACTTTGCCACTACTTTTCATTACTTTGCCACTACTTTTCAGTACTTTGCCACACTTTTCATCTCTTTGCCACTACTTTTCAGTACTTTGCCACACTTATCAGTACTTTGCCACGACTTTGCCACTACTTTTCAGTACTTTGCCACTGCTTTTCATTACTTTGCTACTACTTTTCAGCACTTTGCCACAACTTTTCAGTACTTTGCCACACCTTTTCAGTACTTTGCTGCACTTTTCAGCACTTTGCCACTACTTTTCATTACTTTGCCACTACTTTTCAGTACTTTGCCACTACTTTTCAGCACTTTGCCACAACTTTTCAGCACTTTGCCACGCTTTTCAGTACGTTGCCCCTACTTTTCAGCACTTTGCCACAAATTTTTAGTACTTTGCCACGACTTTGCCACAACTTTTCAGTACTTTGCCACACTTTTCAGTACTTTGCCACTGCTTTTCAGTACTTTGCCACTACTTTTCAGCACTTTGCCACAACTTTTCGGTACTTTGACACACTTTTCAGTACTTTGCCACGACTTTCCCACAACTTTTTAGTATTTTGCCACACTTTTCAGCACTTTGCCACTACTTTTCAGTACTTTGCCACACTTATCAGCACTTTGCCACAACTTTTCAGCACTTTGCCACGCTTTTCAGTACGTTGCCCCTACTTTTCAGCACTTTGCCACAAATTTTTAGTACTTTGCCACGAATTTACCACAACTTTTCAGTACTTTGCCACACTTTTCAGTACTTTGCCACTGCTTTTCAGCACTTTGCCACGACTTTTCAGTACTTTCCCACAACTTTTCAGCACTTTGCCACAACTTTTCAGTACTTTGCCATACTTTTCAGTACTTTGCCACTACTTTTCAACACTTTGCTACAACTTTTTATTATTTTGCCACTACTTTTCAGTACTTTGCCACACTTATCAGTACTTTGCCCCGACTTTGCCACAAACTTTCAGTACTTTGTCACTACTTTTCAGCACTTTGCCACAACTTTTCAGTACTTTGCCACTACTTTGCCACAACTTTTCAGTACTTTGCCACAATTTTCAGTGCTTTGCCACTACTTTGCCACAACTTGTCAGTACTTTGTCACACTTTTCAGCACTTTGCCACTACTTTTCAGTAATTTCCCACTACTTTTCAGCACTTTGCCACAACTTTTTAGTACTTTGCCACTACTTTTCAGCACTTTGCCACACTTTTCAGTACTTTGCCACGACTTTGCCACAACTTTTCAGTACTTTGCCACACATTTCAGCACTTTGCCACTACTTTTCAGTACTTTGCCACACTTATCAGTACTTTGCCACGACTTTGCCACAACTTTTTTGTACTTTGCCACACTTTTCAGTACTTTACCACTACTTTTCATTACTTTGCCACTACTTTTCAGCACTTTGCCACAACTTTTTAGTACTTTGCCACACTTTTCAGTACTTTGCCACGACTTTCCTACAACTTGTCAGTACTTTGCCACACTTTTCAGTACTTTGCCACTGCTTTTCAGTACTTTGCCACTACTTTTCAGCACTTTGCCACAACTTTTCAGTACTTTGCCACACCTTTTCAGTACTTTGCTGCACTTTTCAGCACTTTGCCACTACTTTTCATTACTTTGCCACTACTTTTCAGTACTTTGCCACTACTTTTCAGCACTTTGCCACAACTTTTCAGCACTTTGCCACGCTTTTCAGTACGTCGCCCCTACTTTTCAGCACTTTCCCACAACTTTTTAGTACTTTGCCACTACTTTTCAACACTTTGCCACAACTTTTTATTATTTTGTCACACTTTTCAGTACTTTGTCACTACTTTTCAGCACTTTGCCACAACTTTTCTACTTTGCCACTACTTTGCCACAAGTTTTCAGTACTTTGCCACACTTTTCAGTGCTTTGCCACTACTTTGCCACAACTTTTCAGTACTTTGCCACACTTTTCAGCACTTTGCCACTACTTTTCAGTAATTTCCCACTACTTTTCAGCACCTTGCCACAACTTTTTAGTACTTTGCCACTACTTTTCAGCACTTTGCCCCTACTTTTCAGCACTTTGCCACACATTTTTAGTACTTTGCCACGACTTTGCCACAACTTTTCAGTACTTTGCCACACTTTTCAGTACTTTGCCACTGCTTTTCAGTACTTTGCCACTATTTTTCAGCACTTTGCTACAACTTTTCGGTACTTTGACACACTTTTCAGTACTTTGCCACGACTTTCCCACAACTTTTTAGTACTTTGCCACACTTTTCAGCACTTTGCCACTACTTTTCAGTACTTTGCCACACTTATCAGCACTTTGCCACAACTTTTCAGCACTTTGCCACGCTTTTCAGTACGTTGCCCCTACTTTTCAGCACTTTGCCACAAATTTTTAGTACTTGCCACGACTTTGCCACAACTTTTCAGTACTTTGCCACACTTTTCAGTACTTTGCCACTGCTTTTCAGCACTTTTCCACTGCTTTTCAGTACTTTCCCACTACTTTTCAGCACTTTACCACAACTTTTCAGTACTTTGCCACACTTTTCCCACAACTTTTCAGTACTTTGCCACACTTTTCAGTACTTTGCCACTACTTTTCAACACTTTGCCACAACTTTTTTATTATTTTGTCACACTTTTTAGTACTTTGCCACGACTTTGCCACACTTATCAGTACTTTGCCCCGACTTTGCCACAAACTTTCAGTACTTTGTCACTACTTTTCAGCACTTTGCCACAACTTTTGAGTACTTTGCCACTACTTTGCCACAACTTTTCAGTACTTTGCCACACTTTTCAGTGCTTTGCCACTACTTTGCCACAACTTTTCAGTACTTTGCCACACATTTCAGCACTTTGCCACTACTTTTCAGTACTTTGCCACACTTATCAGTACTTTGCCACGACTTTGCCACAACTTTTTTGTACTTTGCCACACTTTTCAGTACTTTACCACTACTTTTCATTACTTTGCCACTACTTTTCAGCACTTTGCCACAACTTTTTAGTACTTTGCCACACTTTTCAGTACTTTGCCACGACTTTCCTACAACTTGTCAGTACTTTGCCACACTTTTCAGTACTTTGCCACTGCTTTTCAGTACTTTGCCACTACTTTTCAGCACTTTGCCACAACTTTTCAGTACTTTGCCACACCTTTTCAGTACTTTGCTGCACTTTTCAGCACTTTGCCACTACTTTTCATTACTTTGCCACTACTTTTCAGTACTTTGCCACTACTTTTCAGCACTTTGCCACAACTTTTCAGCACTTTGCCACGCTTTTCAGTACGTCGCCCCTACTTTTCAGCACTTTGCCACAAATTTTTAGTACTTTGCCACGACTTTCCCACAACTTTTTAGTACTTTGCCACTACTTTTCAACACTTTGCCACAACTTTTTATTATTTTGTCACACTTTTCAGTACTTTGTCACTACTTTTCAGCACTTTGCCACAACTTTTCTACTTTGCCACTACTTTGCCACAACTTTTCAGTACTTTGCCACACTTTTCAGTGCTTTGCCACTACTTTGCCACAACTTTTCAGTACTTTGCCACACTTTTCAGCACTTTGCCACTACTTTTCAGTAATTTCCCACTACTTTTCAGCACCTTGCCACAACTTTTTAGTACTTTGCCACTACTTTTCAGCACTTTGCCCCTACTTTTCAGCACTTTGCCACACATTTTTAGTACTTTGCCACGACTTTGCCACAACTTTTCAGTACTTTGCCACACTTTTCAGTACTTTGCCACTGCTTTTCAGTACTTTGCCACTACTTTTCAGCACTTTGCTACAACTTTTCGGTACTTTGACACACTTTTCAGTACTTTGCCACGACTTTCCCACAACTTTTTAGTACTTTGCCACACTTTTCAGCACTTTGCCACTACTTTTCAGTACTTTGCCACACTTATCAGCACTTTGCCACAACTTTTCAGCACTTTGCCACGCTTTTCAGTACGTTGCCCCTACTTTTCAGCACTTTGCCACAAATTTTTAGTACTTGCCACGACTTTGCCACAACTTTTCAGTACTTTGCCACACTTTTCAGTACTTTGCCACTGCTTTTCAGCACTTTTCCACTGCTTTTCAGTACTTTCCCACTACTTTTCAGCACTTTACCACAACTTTTCAGTACTTTGCCACACTTTTCAGTACTTTGCCACTACTTTTCAACACTTTGCCACAACTTTTTTATTATTTTGTCACACTTTTTAGTACTTTGCCACGACTTTGCCACACTTATCAGTACTTTGCCCCGACTTTGCCACAAACTTTCAGTACTTTGTCACTACTTTTCAGCACTTTGCCACAACTTTTGAGTACTTTGCCACTACTTTGCCACAACTTTTCAGTACTTTGCCACACTTTTCAGTGCTTTGCCACTACTTTGCCACAACTTTTCAGTACTTTGCCACACTTTTCAGCACTTTGCCACTACTTTTCAGTAATTTCCCACTACTTTTCAGCACTTTGCCACAACTTTTTAGTAATTTGCCACTACTTTTCAGCACTTTGCCACAACTTTTCAGTACTTTGCCACACTTTTCAGTACTTTGCCACGACTTTGCCACAACTTTTCAGTACTTTGCCACACTTTTCAGCACTTTGCCACTACTTTTCACTACTTTGCCACACTTTTCAGTACTTTGCCACGACTTTCCCACAACTTTTTAGTATTTTGCCACACTTTTCAGCACTTTGCCACTACTTTTCAGTACTTTGCCACACTTATCAGCACTTTGCCACAACTTTTCAGCACTTTGCCACGCTTTTCAGTACGTTGCCCCTACTTTTCAGCACTTTGCCACAAATTTTTAGTACTTTGCCACGAATTTACCACAACTTTTCAGTACTTTGCCACACTTTTCAGTACTTTGCCACTGCTTTTCAGCACTTTGCCACGACTTTTCAGTACTTTCCCACAACTTTTCAGCACTTTGCCACAACTTTTCAGTACTTTGCCATACTTTTCAGTACTTTGCCACTACTTTTCAACACTTTGCTACAACTTTTTATTATTTTGCCACTACTTTTCAGTACTTTGCCACACTTATCAGTACTTTGCCCCGACTTTGCCACAAACTTTCAGTACTTTGTCACTACTTTTCAGCACTTTGCCACAACTTTTCAGTACTTTGCCACTACTTTGCCACAACTTTTCAGTACTTTGCCACAATTGTCAGTGCTTTGCCACTACTTTGCCACAACTTGTCAGTACTTTGTCACACTTTTCAGCACTTTGCCACTACTTTTCAGTAATTTCCCACTACTTTTCAGCACTTTGCCACAACTTTTTAGTACTTTGCCACTACTTTTCAGCACTTTGCCACACTTTTCAGTACTTTGCCACGACTTTGCCACAACTTTTCAGTACTTTGCCACACATTTCAGCACTTTGCCACTACTTTTCAGTACTTTGCCACACTTATCAGTACTTTGCCACGACTTTGCCACAACTTTTTTGTACTTTGCCACACTTTTCAGTACTTTACCACTACTTTTCATTACTTTGCCACTACTTTTCAGCACTTTGCCACAACTTTTTAGTACTTTGCCACACTTTTCAGTACTTTGCCACGACTTTCCTACAACTTGTCAGTACTTTGCCACACTTTTCAGTACTTTGCCACTGCTTTTCAGTACTTTGCCACTACTTTTCAGCACTTTGCCACAACTTTTCAGTACTTTGCCACACCTTTTCAGTACTTTGCTGCACTTTTCAGCACTTTGCCACTACTTTTCATTACTTTGCCACTACTTTTCAGTACTTTGCCACTACTTTTCAGCACTTTGCCACAACTTTTCAGCACTTTGCCACGCTTTTCAGTACGTCGCCCCTACTTTTCAGCACTTTGCCACAAATTTTTAGTACTTTGCCACGACTTTCCCACAACTTTTTAGTACTTTGCCACTACTTTTCAACACTTTGCCACAACTTTTTATTATTTTGTCACACTTTTCAGTACTTTGTCACTACTTTTCAGCACTTTGCCACAACTTTTCTACTTTGCCACTACTTTGCCACAACTTTTCAGTACTTTGCCACACTTTTCAGTGCTTTGCCACTACTTTGCCACAACTTTTCAGTACTTTGCCACACTTTTCAGCACTTTGCCACTACTTTTCAGTAATTTCCCACTACTTTTCAGCACCTTGCCACAACTTTTTAGTACTTTGCCACTACTTTTCAGCACTTTGCCCCTACTTTTCAGCACTTTGCCACACATTTTTAGTACTTTGCCACGACTTTGCCACAACTTTTCAGTACTTTGCCACACTTTTCAGTACTTTGCCACTGCTTTTCAGTACTTTGCCACTACTTTTCAGCACTTTGCTACAACTTTTCGGTACTTTGACACACTTTTCAGTACTTTGCCACGACTTTCCCACAACTTTTTAGTACTTTGCCACACTTTTCAGCACTTTGCCACTACTTTTCAGTACTTTGCCACACTTATCAGCACTTTGCCACAACTTTTCAGCACTTTGCCACGCTTTTCAGTACGTTGCCCCTACTTTTCAGCACTTTGCCACAAATTTTTAGTACTTGCCACGACTTTGCCACAACTTTTCAGTACTTTGCCACACTTTTCAGTACTTTGCCACTGCTTTTCAGCACTTTTCCACTGCTTTTCAGTACTTTCCCACTACTTTTCAGCACTTTACCACAACTTTTCAGTACTTTGCCACACTTTTCAGTACTTTGCCACTACTTTTCAACACTTTGCCACAACTTTTTTATTATTTTGTCACACTTTTTAGTACTTTGCCACGACTTTGCCACACTTATCAGTACTTTGCCCCGACTTTGCCACAAACTTTCAGTACTTTGTCACTACTTTTCAGCACTTTGCCACAACTTTTGAGTACTTTGCCACTACTTTGCCACAACTTTTCAGTACTTTGCCACACTTTTCAGTGCTTTGCCACTACTTTGCCACAACTTTTCAGTACTTTGCCACACTTTTCAGCACTTTGCCACTACTTTTCAGTAATTTTCCACTACTTTTCAGCACTTTGCCACAACTTTTTAGTAATTTGCCACTACTTTTCAGCACTTTGCCACAACTTTTCAGTACTTTGCCACACTTTTCAGTACTTTGCCACGACTTTGCCACAACTTTTCAGTACTTTGCCACACTTTTCAGCACTTTGCCACTACTTTTCACTACTTTGCCACACTTATCAGTACTTTGCCACGACTTTGCCACAACTTTTTTGTACTTTGCCACACTTTTCAGTACTTTGCCACTACTTTTCATTACTTTGCCACTACTTTTCAGCACTTTGCCACAACTTTTTAGTACTTTGCCACACTTTTCAGTACTTTGCCACGACTTGCCTACAACTTTTCAGTACTTTGCCACACTTTTCAGTACTTTGCCACTGCTTTTCAGTACTTTGCCACTACTTTTCAGCACTTAGCCACAACTTTTCTGTACTTTGCCGCACTTTGCCACACTTTTCAGTACTTTGCCACGACTTGCCTACAACTTTTCAGTACTTTGCCACACTTTTCAGTACTTTGCCACTGCTTTTCAGCACTTTGCCACAACTTTTCAGTACTTTGCCACACCTTTTCAGTACTTTGCTGCACTTTTCAGCACTTTGCCACTACTTTTCATTACTTTGCCACTACTTTTCAGTACTTTGCCACTACTTTTCAGCACTTTGCCACAACTTTTCAGCACTTTGCCACGCTTTTCTGTACGTCGCCCCTACTTTTCAGCACTTTGCCACAAATTTTTAGTACTTTGCCACGACTTTCCCACAACTTTTTAGTACTTTGCCACACTTTTCAGCACTTTGCCACTACTTTTCAGTACTTTGCCACACTTATCAGCACTTTGCCACAACTTTTCAGCACTTTGCCACGCTTTTCAGTACGTTGCCCCTACTTTTCAGCACTTTGCCACAAATTTTTAGTACTTGCCACGACTTTGCCACAACTTTTCAGTACTTTGCCACACTTTTCAGTACTTTGCCACTGCTTTTCAGCACTTTTCCACTGCTTTTCAGTACTTTCTCACTACTTTTCAGCACTTTGCCACAACTTTTCAGTACTTTGCCACACTTTTCATTACTTTGCCACTACTTTTCAACACTTTGCCACAACTTTTTATTATTTTGTCACACTTTTCAGTACTTTGCCACACTTTTCAGCACATTGCCACTACTTTTCAGTACTTTGCCACACTTATCAGTACTTTGCCCCGACTTTGCCACAAACTTTCAGTACTTTGTCACTACTTTTCAGCACTTTGCCACAACTTTTCTACTTTGCCACTACTTTGCCACAACTTTTCAGTACTTTGCCACACTTTTCAGTGCTTTGCCACTACTTTGCCACAACTTTTCAGTACTTTGCCACACTTTTCAGCACTTTGCCACTACTTTTCAGTAATTTCCCACTACTTTTCAGCACCTTGCCACAACTTTTTAGTACTTTGCCACTACTTTTCAGCACTTTGCCCCTAATTTTCAGCACTTTGCCACACATTTTTAGTACTTTGCCACGACTTTGCCACAACTTTTCAGTACTTTGCCACACTTTTCAGTACTTTGCCACTGCTTTTCAGTACTTTGCCACTACTTTTCAGCACTTTGCTACAACTTTTCGGTACTTTGACACACTTTTCAGTACTTTGCCACGACTTTCCCACAACTTTTTAGTACTTTGCCACACTTTTCAGCACTTTGCCACTACTTTTCAGTACTTTGCCACACTTATCAGCACTTTGCCACAACTTTTCAGCACTTTGCCACGCTCTTCAGTACGTTGCCCCTACTTTTCAGCACTTTGCCACAAATTTTTAGTACTTGCCACGACTTTGCCACAACTTTTCAGTACTTTGCCACACTTTTCAGTACTTTGCCACTGCTTTTCAGCACTTTTCCACTGCTTTTCAGTACTTTCCCACTACTTTTCAGCACTTTACCACAACTTTTCAGTACTTTGCCACACTTTTCAGTACTTTGCCACTACTTTTCAACACTTTGCCACAACTTTTTTATTATTTTGTCACACTTTTTAGTACTTTGCCACGACTTTGCCACACTTATCAGTACTTTGCCCCGACTTTGCCACAAACTTTCAGTACTTTGTCACTACTTTTCAGCACTTTGCCACAACTTTTGAGTACTTTGCCACTACTTTGCCACAACTTTTCAGTACTTTGCCACACTTTTCAGTGCTTTGCCACTACTTTGCCACAACTTTTCAGTACTTTGCCACACTTTTCAGCACTTTGCCACTACTTTTCAGTAATTTCCCACTACTTTTCAGCACTTTGCCACAACTTTTTAGTACTTTGCCACTACTTTTCAGCACTTTGCCACAACTTTTCAGTACTTTGCCACACTTTTCAGTACTTTGCCACTACTTTTCAGTAATTTCCCACTACTTTTCAGCACTTTGCCACAACTTTTTAGTACTTTGCCACTACTTTTCAGCACTTTGCCACAACTTTTCAGTACTTTGCCACAACTTTTCAGTACTTTGCCACACTTTTCAGCACTTTGCCACTACTTTTCACTACTTTGCCACACTTATCAGTACTTTGCCACGACTTTGCCACAACTTTTTTGTACTTTGCCACACTTTTCAGTACTTTGCCACTACTTTTCATTACTTTGCCACTACTTTTCAGCACTTTGCCACAACTTTTTAGTACTTTGCCACACTTTTCAGTACTTTGCCACGACTTGCCTACAACTTTTCAGTACTTTGCCACACTTTTCAGTACTTTGCCACTGCTTTTCAGTACTTTGCCACTACTTTTCAGCACTTAGCCACAACTTTTCTGTACTTTGCCGCACTTTGCCACGACTTTGCCACAACTTTTCAGTACTTTGCCACACTTTTCAGTACTTTGCCACTGCTTTTCAGTACTTTGCCACTACTTTTAAGCACTTTGCCACAACTTTTCAGTACTTTGACACACTTTTTAGTACTTTGCCACGACTTTGCCACAACTTTTCAGTACTTTGCCACACTTTTCAGCTCTTTGCCACTACTTTTCAGTACTTTGCCGCACTTATCAGTACTTTGCCACGACTTTGCCACTACTTTTCAGTACTTTGCCACTGCTTTTCATTACTTTGCCACTACTTTTCACTACTTTGCCACACTTATCAGTACTTTGCCACACTTATCAGCACTTTGCCACAACTTTTCAGCACTTTGCCACGCTTTTCAGTACGTTGCCCCTACTTTTCAGCACTTTGCCACAAATTTTTAGTACTTGCCACGACTTTGCCACAACTTTTCAGTACTTTGCCACACTTTTCAGTACTTTGCGACTGCTTTTCAGCACTTTTCCACTGCTTTTCAGTACTTTCCCACTACTTTTCAGCACTTTACCACAACTTTTCAGTACTTTGCCACACTTTTCAGTACTTTGCCACTACTTTTCAACACTTTGCCACAACTTTTTTATTATTTTGTCACACTTTTTAGTACTTTGCCACGACTTTGCCACACTTATCAGTACTTTGCCCCGACTTTGCCACAAACTTTCAGTACTTTGTCACTACTTTTCAGCACTTTGCCACAACTTTTGAGTACTTTGCCACTACTTTGCCACAACTTTTCAGTACTTTGCCACACTTTTCAGTACTTTGCCACTGCTTTTCAGCACTTTTCCACTGCTTTTCAGTACTTTCCCACTACTTTTCAGCACTTTACCACAACTTTTCAGTACTTTGCCACACTTTTCAGTACTTTGCCACTACTTTTCAACACTTTGCCACAACTTTTTTATTATTTTGTCACACTTTTTAGTACTTTGCCACGACTTTGCCACACTTATCAGTACTTTGCCCCGACTTTGCCACAAACTTTCAGTACTTTGCCACACTTTTCAGCACTTTGCCACTACTTTTCAGTAATTTCCCACTACTTTTCAGCACTTTGCCACAACTTTTTAGTACTTTGCCACTACTTTTCAGCACTTTGCCACAACTTTTCAGTACTTTGCCACACTTTTCAGTACTTTGCCACGACTTTGCCACAACTTTTCAGTACTTTGCCACACTTTTCAGCACTTTGCCACTACTTTTCACTACTTTGCCACACTTATCAGTACTTTGCCACGACTTTGCCACAACTTTTTTGTACTTTGCCACACTTTTCAGTACTTTGCCACTACTTTTCATTACTTTGCCACTACTTTTCAGCACTTTGCCACAACTTTTTAGTACTTTGCCACACTTTTCAATACTTTGCCACGACTTGCCTACAACTTTTCAGTACTTTGCCACACTTTTCAGTACTTTGCCACTGCTTTTCAGTACTTTGCCACTACTTTTAAGCACTTTGCCACAACTTTTCAGTACTTTGACACACTTTTTAGTACTTTGCCACGACTTTGCCACAACTTTTCAGTACTTTGCCACACTTTTCAGCTCTTTGCCACTACTTTTCAGTACTTTGCCACACTTATCAGTACTTTGCCACGACTTTGCCACTACTTTTCAGTACTTTGCCACTGCTTTTCATTACTTTGCCACTACTTTTCAGCACTTTGCCACAACTTTTCAGTACTTTGCCACACCTTTTCATTACTTTGCCACTACTTTTCAGTACTTTGCCACTACTTTTCAGCACTTTGCCACAACTTTTCTGCACTTTGCCACGCTTTTCAGTACGTTGCCCCTACTTTTCAAAACTTTGCCACAAATTGTTAGTACTTTGCCACGACTTTGCCACAACTTTTCAGTAATTTGCCACACTTTTCAGTACTTTGCCACTGCTTTTCAGTACTTTGCCACTACTTTTCAGCACTTTGCCACAACTTTTCGGTACTTTGACACACTTTTCAGTACTTTGCCACGACTTTTCCACAACTGTTTAGTACTTTGCCACACTTTTCAGCACTTTGCCACTACTTTTCAGTTCTTTGCCACACTTTTCAGCACTTTGCCACTACTTTTCAGTACTTTGCCACACTTATCAGTACTTTGCCACGACTTTGCCACAACTTTTCAGTACTTTGCCACACTTTTCAGCACTTAGCCACTACTTTTCAATACTTTGCCACACTTATCAGTACTTTGCCACGACTTTGCCACAACTTTTTTGTACTTTGCCACACTTTTCAGTACTTTGCCACTACTTTTCAGTACTTTGCCACTACTTTTCAGCACTTTGCCACAACTTTTTAGTACTTTGCCACACTTTTCAGTACTTTGCCACGACTTTCCTGCAACTTTTCAGTACTTTGCCACACTTTTCAGTACTTTGCCACTGCTTTTCAGTACTTTGCCACTACTTTTCAGCACTTTGCCACAACTTTTCTGTACTTTGCCGCACTTTGCCACGACTTTGCCACAACTTTTCAGTACTTTGCCACACTTTTCAGAACTTTGCCACTGCTTTTCAGTACTTTGCCACTACTTTTCAGCACTTTGCCTTAACTTTTCAGTACTTTGCCGCACTTTTCAGCACTTTGTCACTACTTTTCAATACTTTGCCAATACGTTTCAGCACTTTGCCACAACTTTTCAGTACTTTGCCACACCTTTTCAGTACTTTGCTGCACTTTTCAGCACTTTGCCACTACTTTTCATTACTTTGCCACTACTTTTCAGTACTTTGCCACTTCTTTTCAGCACTTTGCCACAACTTTTCAGCACTTTGCCACGCTTTTCAGTACGTTGCCCCTACTTTTCAGCAATTTGCCATAAATTGTTAGTACTTTGCCACGACTTTGCCACAACTTTTCAGTACGTTGCCACACTTTTCAGTACTTTGCCACTGCTTTTCAGTATTTTGCCACAACTTTTCAGCACTTTGCCACGCTTTTCAGTACGTTGCCCCTACTTTTCAGCAATTTGCCATAAATTGTTAGTACTTTGCCACGACTTTGCCACAACTTTTCAGTACTTTGCCACACTTTTCAGCACTTTGCCACTACCTTTCAGTACTTTGCCACACTTATCAGTACTTTGCCGCGACTTTGCCACAACTTTTTAGTACTTTGCCACACTTTTCAGTACTTTGCCACGACTTTCCTACAACTTTTCAGTACTTTGCCACACTTTTCAGTACTTTGCCACTGCTTTTCAGTACTTTGCCACTACTTTTCAGCACTTTGCCGCAACTTTTCTGTACTTTGCTGCACTTTGACACGACTTTGAAACAACTTTTCAGTACTTTGCCACACTTTTCAGTACTTTGCCACTGCTTTTCAGTACTTTGCCACTACTTTTCAGCACTTTGCCTTAACTTTTCAGTACTTTGCCGCACTTTTCAGCACTGTGTCACTACTTTTCAGTACTTTGCCAATACGTTTCTGCACTTTGCCACAACTTTTCAGTATTTTGACACATTTTTCAGTACTTTGCCACGACTTTGCCACAACTTTCATGTACGTTGCCACAGTTTTCAGCACTTTGCCACTACTTTTCAGTACTTTACCACACTTATCAGTACTTTGCCACGACTTTGCCACAACTTTTCAGTACTTTGTCACACTTTTCAGTACTTTGCCACACTTTTCAGCACTTTGCCACTACTTTTCATTACTTTGCCACAACTTTTCAGCACTTTGCCACGCTTTTCAGAACGTTGCCCCTACTTTTCAGCACTTTTCCACAAATTTTTAGTACTTTGCCACGACTTTGCCAAAACTTTTCAGTATTTTGCCACACTTTTCAGTACTTTGCCACTGCTTTTCAGTACTTTGCCACTAATTTTCAGCACTTTGCCACAACTTTTCGGTACTTTGACACACTTTTCAGTTCTTTGCCACGACTTTCCCACAACTTTTCAGTACTATGCCACACTTTTCAGCACTTTGCCACTACTTTTCAGTACTTTGCCACACTTATCAGTACTTTGCCACGACTTTGCCACAACTTTTCAGTACTTTGTCACACTTTTCAGTACTTTGCCACACTTTTCAGCACTTTGCCACTACTTTTCAGTACTTTGCCACACTTTTCAGCACTTTGCCACTACTTTTCAGTACTTTGCCACACTTATCAGTACTTTGCCACGATTTTGCCACAACTTTTGAGTACTTTGCCACACTTCTCAGTACTTTGCCACTACTTTTCAGTACTTTGCCTCTACTTTTCAGCACTTTGCCACAACTTTTAAGTACTTTGCCACACTTTTCAGTACTTTGCCACGACTTTGCCACAACTTTTCAGTACTTTGCCACACTTTTCAGTACTTTGCCACTGCTTTTCAGTACTTTGCCACTACTTTTCAGCACTTTGCCACAACTTTTCAGTACTTTGCCGCACTTTTCAGCACTTTGTCACTACATTTCAGTTCATTGCCACTACGTTTCAGCACTTTGCCACAACTTTTCAGTACTTTGACACACTTTTCAGTACTTTGCCACGACTTTGCCACAACTTTTCAGTACTTTGCCACTACTTTTCAGTACTTTGCCACTGCTTTTCATTACTTTGCCACTACTTTTCAGCACTTTGCCACAACTTTTCAGTACTTTGCCACACCTTTTCAGTACTTTGCTGCACTTTTCAGCACTTTGCCACTACTTTTCAGTACTTTGCCACTACTTTTCAGTACTTTGCCACTACTTTTCAGCACTTTGCCACAACTTTTCAGCACTTTGCCACACTTTTCAGTACGTTGCCACTACTTTTCAGCACTTTGCCACAACTTTTTAGTACTTTGCCACGACTTTGCCACAACTTTTCAGTACTTTTTCACACTTGTCAGCACTTTGCCACAACTTTTCAGTACTTTGTCACACTTTTCAGTACTTTGCCACACTTTTCAGCACTTTGCCACTACTTTTCAGTACTTTGCCACTGCTTTTCATTACTTTGCCACTACTTTTCAGCAATTTGCCACAACTTTTCAGTACTTTGCCACAACTTTTCAGTACTTTGCTGCACTTTTCAGCACTTTGCCACTACTTTTCATTACTTTGCCACGCTTTTCAGTACGTTGCCCCTACTTTTCAGCACTTTGCCACAAATTTTTAGTACTTTGCCACGACTTTGCCACAACTGTTCAGTACTTTGCCACACTTTTCAGTACTTTGCCACTGCTTTTAAGTACTTTGCCATACTTTTCATCACTTTGCCACAACTTTTCGGTACTTTGACACACTTTTCAGAACTTTGCCACGACTTTCCCACAACTTTTCAGCACTTTGCCACACTTTTCAGCACTTTGCCACTACTTTTCAGTACTTTGCCACACTTATCAGTACTTTGCCACGACTTTGCCACAACTTTTCAGTACTTTGTCACACTTTTCAATACTTTGCCACACTTTTCAGCACTTTGCCACTACTTTTCAGTACTTTGCCACACTTTTCAGCACTTTTCCACTACTTTTCAGTACTTTGCCACACTTATCAGTACTTTGCCACGACTTTGCCACAACTTTTGAGTACTTTGCCACACTTCTCAGTACTTTGCCACTACTTTTCAGTACTTTGCCTCTACATTTCAGCACTTTGCCACAACTTTTAAATACTTTGCCACACTTATCAGTACTTTGCCACGACTTTGTCACAACTTTTCAGTACGTTGCCACACTTTTCAGCACTTTGCCACTACTTTTCAGTACTTTACCACACTTATCAGTACTTTGCCACGACTTTGCCACAACTTTTCAGTACTTTGTCACACTTTTCAGTACGTTGCCACACTTTTCAGCACTTTGCCACTACTTTTCATTACTTTGCCACTGCTTTTCATTACTTTGCCACTACTTTTCAGCACTTTGCCACAACTTTTCAGTACTTTGCCACACCTTTTCAGTACTTTGCAGCACTTTTCAGCACTTTGCCACTACTTTTCATTACTTTGCCACTACTTTTCAGTACTTTGCCACAAATTGTTAGAACTTTGCCTCGAATTTGCCAAAACTTTTCAGTACTTTGCCACACTTTTCAGTACTTTGCCACTGCTTTTCAGTACTTTGCCACTACTTTTCAGCACTTTGCCACAACTTTTCGGTACTTTGATACACTTTTCAGTACTTTGCCACGACTTTCCCACAACTTTTCAGTACTATGCCACACTTTTCATCACTTTGCCACACTTATCAGTACTTTGCCACGACTTTGCCACAACTTTTGAGTACTTTGCCACACTTCTCAGTACTTTGCCACTACTTTTCAGTACTTTGCCTCTACTTTTCAGCACTTTGCCACAACTTTTAAGTACTTTGCCACACTTTTCAGTACTTTGCCACGACTTTGCCACAACTTTTCAGTACTTTGCCACACTTTTCAGTACTTTGCCACTGCTTTTCATTACTTTGCCACTACTTTTCAGCA
The DNA here is from genome assembly GCF_978046115.1 of Saccoglossus kowalevskii. Classification (NCBI taxonomy): domain Eukaryota; kingdom Metazoa; phylum Hemichordata; class Enteropneusta; family Harrimaniidae; genus Saccoglossus; species Saccoglossus kowalevskii. Next base: position 28,348 of record NW_028188660.1, read on the forward strand.
CTTTGCCACAACTTTTCAGTACTTTGCCACACTTTTCAGCACTTTGCCACTACTTTTCAGTACTTTGCCACACTTATCAGTACTTTGCCACGACTTTGCCACAACTTTTCAGTACTTTGTCACACTTTTCAGTACTTTGCCACACTTTTCAGCACTTTGCCACTACTTTTCAGTACTTTGCCACACTTTTCAGCACTTTGCCACTACTTTTCAGTACTTTGCCACACTTATCAGTACTTTGCCACGACTTTGCCACAACTTTTGAGTACTTTGCCACACTTCTCAGTACTTTGCCACTACTTTTCAGTACTTTGCCTCTACTTTTCAGCACTTTGCCACAACTTTTAAGTACTTTGCCACACTTTTCAGTACTTTGCCACGACTTTGCCACAACTTTTCAGTACTTTGCCACACTTTTCAGTACTTTGCCACTGCTTTTCATTACTTTGCCACTACTTTTCATCACTTTGCCACAACTTTTCGGTACTTTGACACACTTTTCAGAACTTTGCCACGACTTTCCCACAACTTTTCAGTACTTTGCCACACTTTTCAGCACTTTGCCACTACTTTTCATTACTTTGCCACACTTATCAGTACTTTGCCACGACTTTGCCACAACTTTTCAGTACTTTGTCACACTTTTCAGTACTTTGCCACACTTTTCAGCACTTTGCCACTCCTTTTCAGTACTTTGCCACACTTTTCAGCACTTTGCCACTACTTTTCAGTACTTTGCCACACTTATCAGTACTTTGCCACGACTTTGCCACAACTTTTCAGTACTTTGCCACACTTTTCAGTACTTTGCCACTGCTTTTCATTACTTTGCCACTACTTTTCAGCACTTTGCCACAACTTTTCAGTACTTTGCCACACTTTTCAGCATTTTGCCACTACTTTTCAGTACTTTGCCACACTTATCAGTACTTTGCCACGACTTTGCCACAACTTTTCAGTACTTTGTCACACTTTTCAGTACTTTGCCACACTTTTCAGCACTTTGCCACTACTTTTCAGTACTTTGCCACACTTTTCAGCACTTTGCCACTACTTTTCAGTACTTTGCCACACTTATCAGTACTTTGCCACGACTTTGCCACAACTTTTGAGTACTTTGCCACACTTCTCAGTACTTTGCCACTACTTTTCAGTACTTTGCCTCTACTTTTCAGCACTTTGCCACAACTTTTAAGTACTTTGCCACACTTTTCAGTACTTTGCCACGACTTTGCCACAACTTTTCAGTACTTTGCCACACTTTTCAGTACTTTGCCACTGCTTTTCATTACTTTGCCACTACTTTTCATCACTTTGCCACAACTTTTCGGTACTTTGACACACTTTTCAGAACTTTGCCACGACTTTCCCACAACTTTTCAGTACTTTGCCACACTTTTCAGCACTTTGCCACTACTTTTCAGTACTTTGCCACACTTATCAGTACTTTGCCACGACTTTGTCACAACTTTTCAGTACGTTGCCACACTTTTCAGCACTTTGCCACTACTTTTCAGTACTTTACCACACTTATCAGTACTTTGCCACGACTTTGCCACAACTTTTCAGTACTTTGTCACACTTTTCAGTACGTTGCCACACTTTTCAGCACTTTGCCACTACTTTTCATTACTTTGCCACTGCTTTTCATTACTTTGCCACTACTTTTCAGCACTTTGCCACAACTTTTCAGTACTTTGCCACACCTTTTCAGTACTTTGCAGCACTTTTCAGCACTTTGCCACTACTTTTCATTACTTTGCCACTACTTTTCAGTACTTTGCCACAAATTGTTAGAACTTTGCCTCGAATTTGCCAAAACTTTTCAGTACTTTGCCACACTTTTCAGTACTTTGCCACTGCTTTTCAGTACTTTGCCACTACTTTTCAGCACTTTGCCACAACTTTTCGGTACTTTGATACACTTTTCAGTACTTTGCCACGACTTTCCCACAACTTTTCAGTACTATGCCACACTTTTCATCACTTTGCCACACTTATCAGTACTTTGCCACGACTTTGCCACAACTTTTGAGTACTTTGCCACACTTCTCAGTACTTTGCCACTACTTTTCAGTACTTTGCCTCTACTTTTCAGCACTTTGCCACAACTTTTAAGTACTTTGCCACACTTTTCAGTACTTTGCCACGACTTTGCCACAACTTTTCAGTACTTTGCCACACTTTTCAGTACTTTGCCACTGCTTTTCATTACTTTGCCACTACTTTTCAGCACTTTGCCACAACTTTTCAGTACTTTGCCACACTTTTCAGCACTTTGCCACTACTTTTCAGTACTTTGCCACACTTATCAGTACTTTGCCACGACTTTGCCACAACTTTTCAGTACTTTGTCACACTTTTCAGTACTTTGCCACACTTTTCAGCACTTTGCCACTACTTTTCAGTACTTTGCCACACTTTTCAGCACTTTGCCACTACTTTTCAGTACTTTGCCACACTTATCAGTACTTTGCCACGACTTTGCCACAACTTTTGAGTACTTTGCCACACTTCTCAGTACTTTGCCACTACTTTTCAGTACTTTGCCTCTACTTTTCAGCACTTTGCCACAACTTTTAAGTACTTTGCCACACTTTTCAGTACTTTGCCACGACTTTGCCACAACTTTTCAGTACTTTGCCACACTTTTCAGTACTTTGCCACTGCTTTTCATTACTTTGCCACTACTTTTCATCACTTTGCCACAACTTTTCGGTACTTTGACACACTTTTCAGAACTTTGCCACGACTTTCCCACAACTTTTCAGTACTTTGCCACACTTTTCAGCACTTTGCCACTACTTTTCAGTACTTTGCCACACTTATCAGTACTTTGCCACGACTTTGTCACAACTTTTCAGTACGTTGCCACACTTTTCAGCACTTTGCCACTACTTTTCAGTACTTTACCACACTTATCAGTACTTTGCCACGACTTTGCCACAACTTTTCAGTACTTTGTCACACTTTTCAGTACGTTGCCACACTTTTCAGCACTTTGCCACTACTTTTCATTACTTTGCCACTGCTTTTCATTACTTTGCCACTACTTTTCAGCACTTTGCCACAACTTTTCAGTACTTTGCCACACCTTTTCAGTACTTTGCAGCACTTTTCAGCACTTTGCCACTACTTTTCATTACTTTGCCACTACTTTTCAGTACTTTGCCACAAATTGTTAGAACTTTGCCTCGAATTTGCCAAAACTTTTCAGTACTTTGCCACACTTTTCAGTACTTTGCCACTGCTTTTCAGTACTTTGCCACTACTTTTCAGCACTTTGCCACAACTTTTCGGTACTTTGATACACTTTTCAGTACTTTGCCACGACTTTCCCACAACTTTTCAGTACTATGCCACACTTTTCATCACTTTGCCACACTTATCAGTACTTTGCCACGACTTTGCCACAACTTTTGAGTACTTTGCCACACTTCTCAGTACTTTGCCACTACTTTTCAGTACTTTGCCTCTACTTTTCAGCACTTTGCCACAACTTTTAAGTACTTTGCCACACTTTTCAGTACTTTGCCACGACTTTGCCACAACTTTTCAGTACTTTGCCACACTTTTCAGTACTTTGCCACTGCTTTTCATTACTTTGCCACTACTTTTCAGCACTTTGCCACAACTTTTCAGTACTTTGCCACACTTTTCAGCACTTTGCCACTACTTTTCAGTACTTTGCCACACTTATCAGTACTTTGCCACGACTTTGCCACAACTTTTCAGTACTTTGTCACACTTTTCAGTACTTTGCCACACTTTTCAGCACTTTGCCACTACTTTTCAGTACTTTGCCACACTTTTCAGCACTTTGCCACTACTTTTCAGTACTTTGCCACACTTATCAGTACTTTGCCACGACTTTGCCACAACTTTTGAGTACTTTGCCACACTTCTCAGTACTTTGCCACTACTTTTCAGTACTTTGCCTCTACTTTTCAGCACTTTGCCACAACTTTTAAGTACTTTGCCACACTTTTCAGTACTTTGCCACGACTTTGCCACAACTTTTCAGTACTTTGCCACACTTTTCAGTACTTTGCCACTGCTTTTCATTACTTTGCCACTACTTTTCATCACTTTGCCACAACTTTTCGGTACTTTGACACACTTTTCAGAACTTTGCCACGACTTTCCCACAACTTTTCAGTACTTTGCCACACTTTTCAGCACTTTGCCACTACTTTTCATTACTTTGCCACACTTATCAGTACTTTGCCACGACTTTGCCACAACTTTTCAGTACTTTGTCACACTTTTCAGTACTTTGCCACACTTTTCAGCACTTTGCCACTCCTTTTCAGTACTTTGCCACACTTTTCAGCACTTTGCCACTACTTTTCAGTACTTTGCCACACTTATCAGTACTTTGCCACGACTTTGCCACAACTTTTCAGTACTTTGCCACACTTTTCAGTACTTTGCCACTGCTTTTCATTACTTTGCCACTACTTTTCAGCACTTTGCCACAACTTTTCAGTACTTTGCCACACTTTTCAGCATTTTGCCACTACTTTTCAGTACTTTGCCACACTTATCAGTACTTTGCCACGACTTTGCCACAACTTTTCAGTACTTTGTCACACTTTTCAGTACTTTGCCACACTTTTCAGCACTTTGCCACTACTTTTCAGTACTTTGCCACACTTTTCAGCACTTTGCCACTACTTTTCAGTACTTTGCCACACTTATCAGTACTTTGCCACGACTTTGCCACAACTTTTGAGTACTTTGCCACACTTCTCAGTACTTTGCCACTACTTTTCAGTACTTTGCCTCTACTTTTCAGCACTTTGCCACAACTTTTAAGTACTTTGCCACACTTTTCAGTACTTTGCCACGACTTTGCCACAACTTTTCAGTACTTTGCCACACTTTTCAGTACTTTGCCACTGCTTTTCATTACTTTGCCACTACTTTTCATCACTTTGCCACAACTTTTCGGTACTTTGACACACTTTTCAGAACTTTGCCACGACTTTCCCACAACTTTTCAGTACTTTGCCACACTTTTCAGCACTTTGCCACTACTTTTCAGTACTTTGCCACACTTATCAGTACTTTGCCACGACTTTGCCACAACTTTTCAGTACTTTGTCACACTTTTCAGTACTTTGCCACACTTTTCAGCACTTTGCCACTACTTTTCAGTACTTTGCCACACTTTTCAGCACTTTTCCACTACTTTTCAGTACTTTGCCACACTTATCAGTACTTTGCCACGACTTTGCCACAACTTTTGAGTACTTTGCCACACTTCTCAGTACTTTGCCACTACTTTTCAGTACTTTGCCTCTACTTTTCAGCACTTTGCCACAACTTTTAAATACTTTGCCACACTTATCAGTACTTTGCCACGACTTTGTCACAACTTTTCAGTACGTTGCCACACTTTTCAGCACTTTGCCACTACTTTTCAGTACTTTACCACACTTATCAGTACTTTGCCACGACTTTGCCACAACTTTTCAGTACTTTGTCACACTTTTCAGTACGTTGCCACACTTTTCAGCACTTTGCCACTACTTTTCATTACTTTGCCACTGCTTTTCATTACTTTGCCACTACTTTTCAGCACTTTGCCACAACTTTTCAGTACTTTGCCACACCTTTTCAGTACTTTGCAGCACTTTTCAGCACTTTGCCACAGCTTTTCATTACTTTGCCACTACTTTTCAGTACTTTGCCACACTTTTCAGTACTTTGCCACTGCTTTTCATTACTTTGCCACTACTTTTCATCACTTTGCCACAACTTTTCGGTACTTTGACACACTTTTCAGAACTTTGCCACGACTTTCCCACAACTTTTCAGTACTTTGCCACACTTTTCAGCACTTTGCCACTACTTTTCAGTACTTTGCCACACTTATCAGTACTTTGCCACGACTTTGCCACAACTTTTCAGTACTTTGTCACACTTTTCAGTACTTTGCCACACTTTTCAGCACTTTGCCACTACTTTTCAGTACTTTGCCACACTTTTCAGCACTTTTCCACTACTTTTCAGTACTTTGCCACACTTATCAGTACTTTGCCACGACTTTGCCACAACTTTTGAGTACTTTGCCACACTTCTCAGTACTTTGCCACTACTTTTCAGTACTTTGCCTCTACTTTTCAGCACTTTGCCACAACTTTTAAATACTTTGCCACACTTATCAGTACTTTGCCACGACTTTGTCACAACTTTTCAGTACGTTGCCACACTTTTCAGCACTTTGCCACTACTTTTCAGTACTTTACCACACTTATCAGTACTTTGCCACGACTTTGCCACAACTTTTCAGTACTTTGTCACACTTTTCAGTACGTTGCCACACTTTTCAGCACTTTGCCACTACTTTTCATTACTTTGCCACTGCTTTTCATTACTTTGCCACTACTTTTCAGCACTTTGCCACAACTTTTCAGTACTTTGCCACACCTTTTCAGTACTTTGCAGCACTTTTCAGCACTTTGCCACAGCTTTTCATTACTTTGCCACTACTTTTCAGTACTTTGCCACACTTTTCAGTACTTTGCCACTGCTTTTCAGTACTTTGCCACTACTTTTCAGCACTTTGCCACAACTTTTCGGTACTTTGACACACTTTTCAGTACTTTGCCACGACTTTCCCACAACTTTTCAGTACTATGCCACACTTTTCATCACTTTGCCACACTTATCAGTACTTTGCCACGACTTTGCCACAACTTTTCAGTACTTTGTCACACTTTTCAGTACTTTGCCACACTTTTCAGCACTTTGCCACTCCTTTTCAGTACTTTGCCACACTTTTCAGCACTTTGCCACTACTTTTCAGTACTTTGCCACACTTATCAGTACTTTGCCACGACTTTGCCACAACTTTTGAGTACTTTGCCACACTTCTCAGTACTTTGCCACTACTTTTCAGTACTTTGCCTCTACTTTTCAGCACTTTGCCACAACTTTTAAGTACTTTGCCACACTTTTCAGTACTTTGCCACGACTTTGCCACAACTTTTCAGTACTTTGCCACACTTTTCAGTACTTTGCCACTGCTTTTCATTAATTTGCCACTACTTTTCAGCACTTTGCCACAACTTTTCAGTACTTTGCCACACTTTTCAGCACTTTGCCACTACTTTTCAGTACTTTGCCACACTTATCAGTACTTTGCCACGACTTTGCCACAACTTTTCAGTACTTTGCCACACTTTTCAGCACTTTGCCACTACTTTTCAGTACTTTACCACACTTATCAGTACTTTGCCACGACTTTGCCACAACTTTTCAGTACTTTGTCACACTTTTCAGTACTTTGCCACACTTTTCAGCACTTTGCCACTACTTTTCAGTACTTTGCCACACTTTTCAGCACTTTTCCACTACTTTTCAGTACTTTGCCACACTTATCAGTACTTTGCCACGACTTTGCCACAACTTTTGAGTACTTTGCCACACTTCTCAGTACTTTGCCACTACTTTTCAGTACTTTGCCTCTACTTTTCAGCACTTTGCCACAACTTTTAAATACTTTGCCACACTTATCAGTACTTTGCCACGACTTTGTCACAACTTTTCAGTACGTTGCCACACTTTTCAGCACTTTGCCACTACTTTTCAGTACTTTACCACACTTATCAGTACTTTGCCACGACTTTGCCACAACTTTTCAGTACTTTGTCACACTTTTCAGTACGTTGCCACACTTTTCAGCACTTTGCCACTACTTTTCATTACTTTGCCACTGCTTTTCATTACTTTGCCACTACTTTTCAGCACTTTGCCACAACTTTTCAGTACTTTGCCACACCTTTTCAGTACTTTGCAGCACTTTTCAGCACTTTGCCACAGCTTTTCATTACTTTGCCACTACTTTTCAGTACTTTGCCACTACTTTTCAGCACTTTGCCACAACTTTTCAGCACTTTGCCACGCTTTTCAGTACGTTGCCCCTACTTTTCAGTACTTTGCCACAAATTTTTAGTACTTTGCCACGAATTTGCCAAAACTTTTCAGTACTTTGCCACACTTTTCAGTACTTTGCCACTGCTTTTCAGTACTTTGCCACTACTTTTCAGCACTTTGCCACAACTTTTCGGTACTTTGACACACTTTTCAGTACTTTGCCACGACTTTCCCACAACTTTTCAGTACTATGCCACACTTTTCATCACTTTGCCACACTTATCAGTACTTTGCCACGACTTTGCCACAACTTTTCAGTACTTTGTCACTCTTTTCAGTACTTTGCCACACTTTTCAGCACTTTGCCACTCCTTTTCAGTACTTTGCCACACTTTTCAGCACTTTGCCACTACTTTTCAGTACTTTGCCACACTTATCAGTACTTTGCCACGACTTTGCCACAACTTTTGAGTACTTTGCCACACTTCTCAGTACTTTGCCACTACTTTTCAGTACTTTGCCTCTACTTTTCAGCAATTTGCCACAACTTTTAAGTACTTTGCCACACTTTTCAGTACTTTGCCACGACTTTGCCACAACTTTTCAGTACTTTGCCACACTTTTCAGTACTTTGCCACTGCTTTTCATTAATTTGCCACTACTTTTCAGCACTTTGCCACAACTTTTCAGTACTTTGCCACAATTTTCAGCACTTTGCCACTACTTTTCAGTACTTTGCCACACTTATCAGTACTTTGCCACGACTTTGCCACAACTTTTCAGTACTTTGTCACACTTGTCAGTACTTTGCCACACTTTTCAGCACTTTGCCACTACTTTTCAGTACTTTGCCACACTTTTCAGCACTTTGCCACCACTTTTCAGTACTTTGCCACACTTATCAGTACTTTGCCACGACTTTGCCACAACTTTTGAGCACTTTGCCACACTTCTCAGTACTTTGCCACTACTTTTCAGTACTTTGCCTCTACTTTTCAGCACTTTGCCACAACTTTTAAGTACTTTGCCACACTTTTCAGTACTTTGCCACGACTTTGCCACAACTTTTCAGTACTTTGCCACACTTTTCAGTACTTTGCCACTGCTTTTCATTACTTTGCTACTACTTTTCATCACTTTGCCACAACTTTTCAGTACTTTGCCACACTTTTCAGCACTTTGCCACTACTTTTCAGTACTTTGCCACACTTATCAGTACTTTGCCACAACTTTGCCACAACTTTTCAGTACTTTGTCACACTTTTTAGTACTTTGCCACACTTTTCAGTACTTTGCCACGACTTTGCCACAACTTTTCAGTACTTTGCTATACTTTTCAGTACTTTGCCACACTTTTCAGTACTTTGCCACATTTTTCAGCAATTTGCCACTACTTTGCCACAACTTTACAGTACTTTGCCACACTTTTCAGCACTTTACCACTCCTTTAAAATAGTTTGCCACTACTTTTCAACACGACTTTGCCACAACTTTTCAGTACTTTGCCACTACTTTTCAGTACTTTGCCACTGCTTTTCATTACTTTGCCACTACTTTTCAGCACTTTGCCACAACTTTTCAGTACTTTGCCACACCTTTTCAGTACTTTGCTGCACTTTTCAGCACTTTGCCACTACTTTTCAGTACTTTGCCACTACTTTTCAGTACTTTGCCACTACTTTTAAGCACTTTGCCACAACTTTTCAGCACTTTGCCACAACTTTTCAGCACTTTGCCACACTTTTCAGTACGTTACCACTACTTTTCAGCCCTTTGCCACGACTTTGCCACAACTTTTCAGTACTTTTTCACACTTGTCAGCACTTTGCCACTACTTTTCAGTACTTTGCCACACTTATCAGTACTTTGCCACGACTTTTCATCACTTTGCCACAACTTTTCAGTACTTTGCCACGACTTTGCCACAACTTTTCAGTACTTTGCCACACTTTTCAGTACTTTGCCACTGCTTTTCATTACTTTGCTACTACTTTTCAACACTTTGCCACAACTTTTCAGTACTTTGCCACACTTTTCAGCACTTTGCCACTACTTTTCAGTACTTTGCCACACTTATCAGTACTTTGCCACGACTTTGCCACAACTTTTCAGTACTTTGTCACACTTTTTAGTACTTTGCCACACTTTTCAGTACTTTGCCACGACTTTGCCACAACTTTTCAGTACTTTGCCACTGCTTTTCAGTACTTTGCCACTACTTTTCAGCACTTTGCCACAACTTTTCAGTACTTTGCCGCACTTTTCAGCGCTTTGTCACTACTTTTCAGTACTTTGCCACTACGTTTCAGCACTTTGCCACAACTTTTCAGTTCTTTGACACGACTTTGCCACAACTTTTCAGTACTTTGCCACTACTTTTCAGTACTTTGCCACTGCTTTTCATTACTTTGCCACTACTTTTCAGCACTTTGCCACAACTTTTCAGTACTTTGCCACACCTTTTCAGTACTTTGCTGCACTTTTCAGCACTTTGCCACTACTTTTCAGTACTTTGCCACTACTTTTCAGTACTTTGCCACTACTTTTAAGCACTTTGCCACAACTTTTCAGCGCTTTGCTACAACTTTTCAGCACTTTGCCACACTTTTCAGTACGTTACCACTACTTTTCAGCCCTTTGCCACAACTTTTTAGTACTTTGCCACGACTTTGCCACAACTTTTCAGTACTTTTTCACACTTGTCAGCACTTTGCCACTACTTTTCAGTACTTTGCCACACTTTTCATTACTTTGCCACTATTTTCATTACTTTGCCACTACTTTTCAGTACTTTGCCACTACTTTTCAGCACTTTGCCACAACTTTTCAGCACTTTGCCACACTTTTCAGTACGTTGCCACTTCTTTTCAGCACTTTGCCACAACTTTTTATTACTTTGCCACGACTTTGCCACAACTTTTCAGTACTTTGCCACACTTTTCATTACTTTGCCACTGCTTTTCAGTACTTTTCCACTACTTTTCAGCACTTTGCCACAACTTTTCGGTACTTTGACACACTTTTCAGTACTTTGCCACTACTTTGCCACAACTTTTCAGTACTTTGCCACACTTTTCAGCACTTTGCCACTGCTTTTCAGTACTTTGCCACTACTTTTCAGCACTTTGCCTCAACTTTTCAGTACTTTGCCACACTTTTCAGCACTTTGCCACTACTTTTCAGTACTTTGCCACACTTATCAGTACTTTGCCACGACTTTGCCACAACTTTTCAGTACTTTGTCACACTTTTCAGTACTTTGCCACACTTTTCAGCACTTTGCCACTACTTTTCAGTACTTTGCCACTGCTTTTCATTACTTTGCCTCTACTTTTCAGCACTTTGCCACAACTTTTCAGTACTTTGTCACACCTTTTCTGTACTTTGCTGCACTTTTCAGCACTTTGCCACTACTTTTCATTACTTTGCCACTACTTTTCAGTACTTTGCCACTACCTTTCAGCACTTTGCCACAACTTTTCGGTACTTTGACACCCTTTTCAGTACTTTGCCACACCTTTTCTGTACTTTGCTGCACTTTTCAGCACTTTGCCACGCTTTTCAGTACGTTGCCACTACTTTTCAGCACTTTGCCACAACTTTTTAGTACTTTGCCACGACTTTGCCACAACTTTTCAGTACTTTGCCACACTTTTCAGTACTTTGCCACTGCTTTTCAGTACTTTGCCACTACCTTTCAGCACTTTGCCACAACTTTTCGGTACTTTGACACCCTTTTCAGTACTTTGCCACACCTTTTCTGTACTTTGCTGCACTTTTCAGCACATTGCCACTACTTTTCATTACTTTGCCACTACTTTTCACTACTTTGCCACTACTTTTCAGCACTTTGCCACAACTTTTCAGTACTTTGCCACACTTTTCAGTACTTTGCCACTGCTTTTCAGTACTTTGCCACTACCTTTCAGCACTTTGCCACAACTTTTCGGTACTTTGACACCCTTTTCAGTACGTTGCCACTACTTTTCAGCACTTTGCCACAACTTTTTAGTACTTTGCCACACTTTTCAGTACTTTGCCACGACTTTGCCACAACTTTTCAGTACTTTGCCACTGCTTTTCAGTACTTTGCCACTACTTTTCAGCACTTTGCCACAACTTTTCAGTACTTTGCCGCACTTTTCAGCGCTTTGTCACTACTTTTCAGTACTTTGACACGACTTTGCCACAACTTTTCAGTACTTTGCCACTACTTATCAGTACTTTGCCACTGCTTTTCATTACTTTGCCACTACTTTTCAGCACTTTGCCACAACTTTTCAGTACTTTGCCACACCTTTTCAGTATGTTGCTGCACTTTTAAGCACTTTGCCACTACTTTTCAGTACTTTGCCACTACTTTTCAGTACTTTGCCACTACTTTTCAGCACTTTGCCACAACTTTTCAGCACTTTGCCACACTTTTCAGTACGTTACCACTACTTTTCAGCACTTTGCCACAACTTTTTAGTACTTTGCCACGACTTTGCCACAACTTTTCAGTACTTTTTCACACTTGTCAGCACTTTGCCACTACTTTTCAGTACTTTGCCACACTTATCAGTACTTTGCCACGACTTTTCATCACTTTGCCACAACTTTTCAGTACGTTGCTGCACTTTTAAGCACTTTGCCACTACTTTTCAGTACTTTGCCACTACTTTTCAGTACTTTGCCACTACTTTTCAGCACTTTGCCACAACTTTTCAGCACTTTGCCACAACTTTTCAGCACTTTGCCACACTTTTCAGTACGTTGCCACTACTTTTCAGCACTTTGCCACAACTTTTTAGTACTTTGCCACGACTTTGCCACAACTTTTCAGTACTTTGCCACACTTTTCAGCACTTTGCCACTGCTTTTCAGTACTTTGCCACTACTTTTCAGCACTTTGCCTCAACTTTTCAGTACTTTGCCACACTTTTCAGCACTTTGCCACTACTTTTCAGTACTTTGCCACACTTATCAGTACTTTGCCACGACTTTGCCACAACTTTTCAGTACTTTGTCACACTTTTCAGTACTTTGCCACACTTTTCAGCACTTTGCCACTACTTTTCAGTACTTTGCCACTGCTTTTCATTACTTTGCCTCTACTTTTCAGCACTTTGCCACAACTTTTCAGTACTTTGCCACACCTTTTCTGTACTTTGCTGCACTTTTCAGCACTTTGCCACTACTTTTCATTACTTTGCCACTACTTTTCAGTACTTTGCCACTACTTTTCAGCACTTTGCCACAACTTTTCAGCACTTTGCCACGCTTTTCAGTACGTTGCCACTACTTTTCAGCACTTTGCCACAACCTTTCAGTACTTTGCCACGACTTTGCCACAACTTTTCAGTACTTTGCCACACTTTTCAGTACTTTGCCACTGCTTTTCAGTACTTTGCCACTACCTTTCAGCACTTTGCCACAACTTTTCGGTACTTTGACACCCTTTTCAGTACTTTGCCACGACTTTCCCACAACTTTTCAGTACTTTGCCACACTTTTCAGCACTTTGCCACTACTTTTCAGTACTTTGCCACACTTATCAGTACTTTGCCACGACTTTCCCACAACTTTTCAGTACTTTGCCACACTTTTCAGCACTTTGCCACTACTTTTCAGTACTTTGCCACACTTTTCAGCACTTTGCCACTACTTTTCAGTACTTTGCCACACTTTTCAGTACTTTGCCACACTTTTCAGTACTTTGCCACTGCTTTTCAGTACTTTGCCACTACTTTTCAGCACTTTGCCACAACTTTTCAGTAGTTGCCTCACTTTTCAGCACTTTGTCACTACTTTTCAGTACTTTGCCACTACTTTTCAGCATTTTGCCACAACTTTTCAGTACTTTGCCACACCTTTTCAGTACTTTGCTGCACTTTTCAGCACTTTGCCACTACTTTTCAGTACTTTGCCACTACTTTTCAGTACTTTGCCACTACTTTTCAGCACTTTGCCACAACTTTTCAGCACTTTGCCACACTTTTCAGTACGTTACCACTACTTTTCAGCACTTTGCCACAACTTTTTAGTACTTTGCCACGACTTTGCCACTACTTTTCAGTACTTTTTCACACTTTTTCAGTACTTTGCTGCACTTTTCAGCACTTTGCCACTACTTTTCAGTACTTTGCCACAACTTTTCAGTACTTTGCCACTGCTTTTCAGTACTTTGCCACTACTTTTCAGTACTTTGCCACAACTTTTCAGTACTTTGCCACTGCTTTTCAGTACTTTGCCACTACTTTTCAGCACTTTGCCACAACTTTTCAGTACTTTGCCGTACTTTTCAGCACATTGTCACTACTTTTCAGTACTTTGCCACTACGTTTCAGCACTTTGCCACAACTTTTCAGTAATTTGACACGACTTTGCCACAACTTTTCAGTACTTTGCCACTACTTTTCAGTACTTTGCCACAACTTTTCAGTACTTTGCCACTGCTTTTCAGTACTTTGCCACACTTTTCAGCACTTTGCCACTACTTTTCAGTACTTTGCCACACTTTTCAGTACTTTGCCACACTTTTCAGTACTTTGCCACTGCTTTTCAGTACTTTGCCACTACTTTTCAGCACTTTGCCACAACTTTTCAGTAGTTGCCTCACTTTTCAGCACTTTGTCACTACTTTTCAGTACTTTGCCACTACTTTTCAGCATTTTGCCACAACTTTTCAGTACTTTGCCACACCTTTTCAGTACTTTGCTGCACTTTTCAGCACTTTGCCACTACTTTTCAGTACTTTGCCACTACTTTTCAGTACTTTGCCACTACTTTTCAGCACTTTGCCACAACTTTTCAGCACTTTGCCACACTTTTCAGTACGTTACCACTACTTTTCAGCACTTTGCCACAACTTTTTAGTACTTTGCCACGACTTTGCCACTACTTTTCAGTACTTTTTCACACTTTTTCAGTACTTTGCTGCACTTTTCAGCACTTTGCCACTACTTTTCAGTACTTTGCCACAACTTTTCAGTACTTTGCCACTGCAATTCAGTACTTTGCCACTACTTTTCAGCACTTTGCCACAACTTTTCAGTACTTTGCCGTACTTTTCAGCATATTGTCACTACTTTTCAGTACTTTGCCACTACGTTTCAGCACTTTGCCACAACTTTTCAGTAATTTGACACGACTTTGCCACAACTTTTCAGTACTTTGCCACTACTTTTCAGTACTTTGCCACAAATTTTCAGTACTTTGCCACTGCTTTTCAGTACTTTGCCACTACTTTTCAGTACTTTGCCACACTTTTCAGCACTTTGCCACTACTTTTCAGTACTTTGCCACACTTTTCAGTACTTTGCCACACTTTTCAGTACTTTGCCACTGCTTTTCAGTACTTTGCCACTACTTTTCAGCACTTTGCCACAACTTTTCAGTAGTTGCCTCACTTTTCAGCACTTTGTCACTACTTTTCAGTACTTTGCCACTACTTTTCATCATTTTGCCACAACTTTTCAGTACTTTGCCACACCTTTTCAGTACTTTGCTGCACTTTTCAGCACTTTGTCACTACTTTTCAGTACTTTGCCACTACTTTTCAGTACTTTGCCACTACTTTTCAGCACTTTGCCACAACTTTTCAGCACTTTGCCATACTTTTCAGTACGTTACCACTACTTTTCAGCACTTTGCCACAACTTTTTAGTACTTTGCCACGACTTTGCCACTACTTTTCAGTACTTTTTCACACTTTTTCAGTACTTTGCTGCACTTTTCAGCACTTTGCCACTACTTTTCAGTACTTTGCCACAACTTTTCAGTGCTTTGCCACTGCTTTTCAGTACTTTGCCACTACTTTTCAGCACTTTGCCACAACTTTTCAGTACTTTGCCGTACTTTTCAGCACATTGTCACTACTTTTCAGTACTTTGCCACTACGTTTCAGCACTTTGCCACAACTTTTCAGTAATTTGACACGACTTTGCCACAACTTTTCAGTACTTTGCCCCTACTTTTCAGTACTTTGCCACTGCTTTTCATTACTTTGCCACTAATTTTCAGCACTTTGCCACAACTTTTCAGTAATTTGCCACACCTTTTCAGTACTTTGCTGCACTTTTCAGCACTTTGCCACTACTTTTCAGTACTTTGCCACTACTTTTCAGTACTTTGCCACTACTTTTCAGCACTTTGCCACAACTTTTCAGCGCTTTGCCACACTTTTCAGTACGTTACCACTACTTTTCAGCACTTTGCCACAACTTTTTAGTACTTTGCCACGACTTTGCCACAACTTTTCAGTACTTTTTCACACTTGTCAGCACTTTGCCACTACTTTTCAGTACTTTGCCACTGCTTTTCAGTACTTTGCCACTACTTTTCAGCACTTTGCCACAACTTTTCAGTACTTTGCCACACCTTTTCAGTACTTTGCTGCACTTTTCAGCACTTAACCACTACTTTTCAGTACTTTGCCACTACTTTTCAGTACTTTGCCACTACTTTTCAGCAATTTGCCACAACTTTTCAGCACTTTGCCACAATTTTTCAGTACTTTTTCACACTTGTCAGCACTTTGCCACTACTTTTCAGTTCTTTGCCACACTTATCAGTACTTTGCCACGACTTTTCATCACTTTGCCACAACTTTTCAGTAATTTGTCACACTTTTCAGTACTTTGCCACACTTTTCAGCACTTTGCCACTACTTTTCAGTATTTTGCCACTACTTTTCAGTACTTTGCCACTACTTTTCAGCACTTTGCCACACTTTTCAGCACTTTGCCACTACTTTTCAGTACGTTACCACTACTTTTCAGCACTTTGCCACGACTTTTCAGCACTTTGCCACACTTTTCAGTACGTTACCACTACTTTTCAGCACTTTGCCACAACTTTTCAGCACTTTGCCACACTTTTCAGTACGTTACCACTACTTTTCAGCACTTTGCCACAACTTTTTAGTACTTTGCCACGACTTTGCCACAACTTTTCAGTACTTTTTCACACTTGTCAGCACTTTGCCACTACTTTTCAGTACTTTGCCACTGCTTTTCAGTACTTTGCCACGACTTTTCAGCACTTTGCCACAACTTTTCAGTACTTTGCCACACCTTTTCAGTACTTTGCTGCACTTTTCAGCACTTTACCACTACTTTTCAGTACTTTGCCACTACTTTTCAGTACTTTGCCACTACTTTTCAGCACTTTGCCACAACTTTTCAGCACTTTGCCACACTTTTCAGTACGTTGCCACTACTTTTCAGCACTTTGCCACAACTTGTTAGTACTTTGCCACGACTTTGCCACAACTTTTCAGTACTTTTTCACACTTGTCAGCACTTTGCCACTACTTTTCAGTTCTTTGCCACACTTATCAGTACTTTGCCACGACTTTTCATCAATTTGCCACAACTTTTCAGTAATTTGTCACACTTTTCAGTACTTTGCCACACTTTTCAGCACTTTGCCACTACTTTTAAGTACTTTGCCACTGCTTTTCATTACTTTGCCACTACTTTTCAGCACTTTGCCACAACTTTTCAGTACTTTGCCACTACTTTTCATTACTTTGCCACTACTTTTCAGTACTTTGCCACACTTTTCAGCACTTTGCCACTACTTTTCAGTACTTTGCCACTACATTTCAGCACTTTGCCTCAACTTTTCAGTACTTTGCCACACTTTTCAGCACTTTGCCACTACTTTTCAGTACTTTGCCACACTTATCAGTACTTTGCCACGACTTTGCCACAACTTTTCAGTACTTTGTCACACTTTTCAGTACTTTGCCACACTTATCAGTACTTTGCCACGACTTTGCCACAACTTTTCAGTACTTTGCCACACTTTTCAGTACTTTGCCACTGCTTTTCAGTACTTTGCCACTACTTTTCAGCACTTTGCCACAACTTTTCAGTAGTTGCCTCACTTTTCAGCACTTTGTCACTACTTTTCAGTACTTTGCCACTACTTTTCAGCACTTTGCCACAACTTTTCAGTACTTTGCCACACCTTTTCAGTACTTTGCTGCACTTTTCAGCACTTTGCCACTACTTTTCAGTACTTTGCCACTACTTTTCAGTACTTTGCCACTACTTTTCAGCACTTTGCCACAACTTTTCAGCACTTTGCCACACTTTTCAGTACGTTACCACTACTTTTCAGTACTTTGTCACACTTTTCAGTACTTTGCCACACTTATCAGTACTTTGCCACGACTTTGCCACAACTTTTCAGTACTTTGCCACACTTTTCAGTACTTTGCCACTGCTTTTCAGTACTTTGCCACTACTTTTCAGCACTTTGCCACAACTTTTCAGTAGTTGCCTCACTTTTCAGCACTTTGTCACTACTTTTCAGTACTTTGCCACTACTTTTCAGCACTTTGCCACAACTTTTCAGTACTTTGCCACACCTTTTCAGTACTTTGCTGCACTTTTCAGCACTTTGCCACTACTTTTCAGTACTTTGCCACTGCTTTTCATTACTTTGCCACTACTTTTCAGCATTTTGCCACAACTTTTCAGTACTTTGCCACACCTTTTCAGTACTTTGCTGCACTTTTCAGCACTTTGCCACACTTGTCAGTACGTTGCCACTACTTTTCAGCACTTTGCCACAACTTTTTAGTACTTTGCCACGACTTTGCCACAACTTGTCATTACTTTTTCACACTTGTCAGCACTTTGCCACTTCTTTTCAGTTCTTTGCCACACTTATCAGTACTTTGCCACGACTTTTCATCACTTTGCCACAACTTTTCAGTACTTTGCCACTGCTTTTCAGTACTTTGCCACTACTTTTCAGCACTTTGCCACAACTTTTCAGTACTTTGCCGTACTTTTCAGCACTTTGTCACAACTTTTCAGTACTCTGCCACTACGTTTCAGCACTTTGCCACAACTTTTCAGTAATTTGACACGACTTTGCCACATTTTTTCAGTACTTTGCCACTACTTTTCAGTACTTTGCCACTGCTTTTCATTACTTTGCCACTAATTTTCAGCACTTTGCCACAACTTTTCAGTACTTTGCCACACCTTTTCAGTACTTTGCTGCACTTTTCAGCACTTAGCCACTACTTTTCAGTACTTTGCCACTACTTTTCAGTACTTTGCCACTACTTTTCAGCACTTTGCCACAACTTTTCAGCACTTTGCCACACTTTTCAGTACGTTACCACTACTTTTCAGCACTTTGCCACAACTTTTTAGTACTTTGCCACGACTTTGCCACAACTTTTCAGTACTTTTTCACACTTGTCAGCACTTTGCCACTACTTTTCAGTACTTTGCCACTGCTTTTCAGTACTTTGCCACTACTTTTCAGCACTTTGCCACAACTTTTCAGTACTTTGCCACACCTTTTCAGTACTTTGCTGCACTTTTCAGCACTTTACCACTACTTTTCAGTACTTTGCCACTACTTTTCAGTACTTTGCCACTACTTTTCAGCACTTTGCCACAACTTTTCAGCACTTTGCCACAACTTTTCAGTACTTTTTCACACTTGTCAGCACTTTGCCACTACTTTTCAGTTCTTTGCCACACTTATCAGTACTTTGCCACGACTTTTCATCACTTTGCCACAACTTTTCAGTAATTTGTCACACTTTTCAGTACTTTGCCACACTTTTCAGCACTTTGCCACTACTTTTCAGTACTTTGCCACTACTTTTCAGTACTTTGCCACTACTTTTCAGCACTTTGCCACACTTTTCAGCACTTTGCCACTACTTTTCAGTACGTTACCACTACTTTTCAGCACTTTGCCACGACTTTTCAGCACTTTGCCACACTTTTCAGTACGTTACCACTACTTTTCAGCACTTTGCCACAACTTTTCAGCACTTTGCCACACTTTTCAGTACGTTACCACTACTTTTCAGCACTTTGCCACAACTTTTTAGTACTTTGCCACGACTTTGCCACAACTTTTCAGTACTTTGCCACTACTTTTCAGCATTTTGCCACAACTTTTCAGTACTTTGCCACACCTTTTCAGTACTTTGCTGCACTTTTCAGCACTTTGCCACACTTGTCAGTACGTTGCCACTACTTTTCAGCACTTTGCCACAACTTTTTAGTACTTTGCCACGACTTTGCCACAACTTGTCATTACTTTTTCACACTTGTCAGCACTTTGCCACTTCTTTTCAGTTCTTTGCCACACTTATCAGTACTTTGCCACGACTTTTCATCACTTTGCCACAACTTTTCAGTACTTTGCCACTGCTTTTCAGTACTTTGCCACTACTTTTCAGCACTTTGCCACAACTTTTCAGTACTTTGCCGTACTTTTCAGCACTTTGTCACTACTTTTCAGTACTCTGCCACTACGTTTCAGCACTTTGCCACAACTTTTCAGTAATTTGACACGACTTTGCCACATTTTTTCAGTACTTTGCCACTACTTTTCAGTACTCTGCCACTGCTTTTCATTACTTTGCCACTAATTTTCAGCACTTTGCCACAACTTTTCAGTACTTTGCCACACCTTTTCAGTACTTTGCTGCACTTTTCAGCACTTTGCCACTACTTTTCAGTACTTTGCCACTACTTTTCAGTACTTTGCCACTACTTTTCAGCACTTTGCCACAACTTTTCAGCACTTTGCCACACTTTTCAGTACGTTACCACTACTTTTCAGCACTTTGCCACAACTTTTTAGTACTTTGCCACGACTTTGCCACAACTTTTCAGTACTTTTTCACACTTGTCAGCACTTTGCCACTACTTTTCAGTACTTTGCCACTGCTTTTCAGTACTTTGCCACTACTTTTCAGCACTTTGCCACAACTTTTCAGTACTTTGCCACACCTTTTCAGTACTTTGCTGCACTTTTCAGCACTTTACCACTACTTTTCAGTACTTTGCCACTACTTTTCAGTACTTTGCCACTACTTTTCAGCACTTTGCCACAACTTTTCAGCACTTTGCCACAACTTTTCAGTACTTTTTCACACTTGTCAGCACTTTGCCACTACTTTTCAGTTCTTTGCCACACTTATCAGTACTTTGCCACGACTTTTCATCACTTTGCCACAACTTTTCAGTAATTTGTCACACTTTTCAGTACTTTGCCACACTTTTCAGCACTTTGCCACTACTTTTCAGTACTTTGCCACTACTTTTCAGTACTTTGCCACTACTTTTCAGCACTTTGCCACACTTTTCAGCACTTTGCCACTACTTTTCAGTACGTTACCACTACTTTTCAGCACTTTGCCACGACTTTTCAGCACTTTGCCACACTTTTCAGTACGTTACCACTACTTTTCAGCACTTTGCCACAACTTTTCAGCACTTTGCCACACTTTTCAGTACGTTACCACTACTTTTCAGCACTTTGCCACAACTTTTTAGTACTTTGCCACGACTTTGCCACAACTTTTCAGTACTTTTTCACACTTGTCAGCACTTTGCCACTACTTTTCAGTACTTTGCCACTGCTTTTCAGTACTTTGCCACTACTTTTCAGCTCTTTGCCACAACTTTTTAGTACTTTGCCACACCTTTTCAGTACTTTGCTGCACTTTTCAGCACTTTACCACTACTTTTCAGTACTTTGCCACTACTTTTCAGTACTTTGCCACTACTTTTCAGCACTTTGCCACAACTTTTCAGCACTTTGCCACACTTTTCAGTACGTTGCCACTACTTTTCAGCACTTTGCCACAACTTTTTAGTACTTTGCCACGACTTTGCCACAACTTTTCAGTACTTTTTCACACTTGTCAGCACTTTGCCACTACTTTTCAGTTCTTTGCCACACTTATCAGTACTTTGCCACGACTTTTCATCAATTTGCCACAACTTTTCAGTAATTTGTCACACTTTTCAGTACTTTGCCAACTTTTCAGCACTTTGCCACTACTTTTAAGTACTTTGCCACTGCTTTTCATTACTTTGCCACTACTTTTCAGCACTTTGCCACAACTTTTCAGTACTTTGCCACACCTTTTCAGTACTTTGCTGCACTTTTCAGCACTTTGCCACTACTTTTCAGCACTTTGCCACTACTTTTCAGTACTTTGCCACTACTTTTCAGCACTTTGCCACAACTTTTCAGCGCTTTGCCACACTTTTCAGTACGTTGCCACTACTTTTCAGCACTTTGCCACAACTTTTTAGTACTTTGCCACACTTTTCAGTACTTTGCCACGACTTTGCCACAACTTTTCAGTACTTTGCCACTGCTTTTCAGTACTTTGCCACTGCTTTTCATTACTTTGCCACTACTTTTCAGCATTTTGCCACAACTTTTCAGTACTTTGCCACACCTTTTCAGTACTTTGCTGCACTTTTCAGCACTTTGCCACACTTGTCAGTACGTTGCCACTACTTTTCAGCACTTTGCCACAACTTTTTAGTACTTTGCCACGACTTTGCCACAACTTGTCATTACTTTTTCACACTTGTCAGCACTTTGCCACTTCTTTTCAGTTCTTTGCCACACTTATCAGTACTTTGCCACGACTTTTCATCACTTTGCCACAACTTTTCAGTACTTTGCCACTGCTTTTCAGTACTTTGCCACTACTTTTCAGCACTTTGCCACAACTTTTCAGTACTTTGCCGTACTTTTCAGCACTTTGTCACTACTTTTCAGTACTCTGCCACTACGTTTCAGCACTTTGCCACAACTTTTCAGTAATTTGACACGACTTTGCCACAACTTTCCAGTACTTTGCCACTACTTTTCAGTACTTTGCCACTGCTTTTCATTACTTTGCCACTAATTTTCAGCACTTTGCCACTACTTTTCAGTACTTTGCCACTACTTTTCAGCACTTTGCCAGAACTTTTCAGCACTTTGCCACACTTTTCAGTACGTTACCAGAACTTTTCAGCACTTTGCCACACTTTTCAGTACGTTACCACTACTTTTCAGTACTTTGCCACTACTTTTCAGCACTTTGCCACTACTTTTCAGCACTTTGCCAGAACTTTTCAGCACTTTGCCACACTTTTCAGTACGTTACCACTACTTTTCAGCACTTTGCCACAACTTTTTAGTACTTTGCCACGACTTTGCCACAACTTTTCAGTACTTTTCACACTTGTCAGCACTTTGCCACTACTTTTCAGTACTTTGCCACTGCTTTTCAGCACTTTGCCACTACTTTTCAGTACTTTGCCACTGCTTTTCAGTACTTTGCCACTACTTTTCAGCACTTTGCCACAACTTTTCAGTACTTTGCCACACCTTTTCAGTACTTTGCTGCACTTTTCAGCACTTTACCACTACTTTTCAGTACTTTGCCACTACTTTTCAGCACTTTGCCACAACTTTTCAGCACTTTGCCACAACTTTTCAGTACTTTTCACACTTGTCAGCACTTTGCCACTACTTTTCAGTTCTTTGCCACACTTATCAGTACTTTGCCACGACTTTTCATCACTTTGCCACAACTTTTCAGTAATTTGTCACACTTTTCAGTACTTTGCCACACTTTTCAGCACTTTGCCACTACTTTTCAGTACTTTGCCACTACTTTTCAGTACTTTGCCACTACTTTTCAGCACTTTGCCACACTTTTCAGCACTTTGCCACTACTTTTCAGTACGTTACCACTACTTTTCAGCACTTTGCCACGACTTTTCAGCACTTTGCCACACTTTTCAGTACGTTACCACTACTTTTCAGCACTTTGCCACAACTTTTCAGCACTTTGCCACACTTTTCAGTACGTTACCACTACTTTTCAGCACTTTGCCACAACTTTTTAGTACTTTGCCACGACTTTGCCAAAACTTTTCAGTACTTTTTCACACTTGTCAGCACTTTGCCACTACTTTTCAGTACTTTGCCACTGCTTTTCAGTACTTTGCCACTACTTTTCAGCTCTTTGCCACAACTTTTCAGTACTTTGCCACACCTTTTCAGTACTTTGCTGCACTTTTCAGCACTTTACCACTACTTTTCAGTACTTTGCCACTACTTTTCAGTACTTTGCCACTACTTTTCAGCACTTTGCCACAACTTTTTAGTACTTTGCCACGACTTTGCCACAACTTTTCAGTACTTTTTCACACTTGTCAGCACTTTGCCACTACTTTTCAGTTCTTTGC
The DNA here is from genome assembly GCF_978046115.1 of Saccoglossus kowalevskii. Classification (NCBI taxonomy): domain Eukaryota; kingdom Metazoa; phylum Hemichordata; class Enteropneusta; family Harrimaniidae; genus Saccoglossus; species Saccoglossus kowalevskii. The sequence continues at coordinate 52,251 of NW_028188660.1, forward strand.
CACACTTATCAGTACTTTGCCACGACTTTTCATCAATTTGCCACAACTTTTCAGTAATTTGTCACACTTTTCAGTACTTTGCCACACTTTTCAGCACTTTGCCACTACTTTTAAGTACTTTGCCACTGCTTTTCATTACTTTGCCACTACTTTTCAGCACTTTGCCACAACTTTTCAGTACTTTGCCACACCTTTTCAGTACTTTGCTGCACTTTTCAGCACTTTGCCACTACTTTTCAGCACTTTGCCACTACTTTTCAGTACTTTGCCACTACTTTTCAGCACTTTGCCACAACTTTTCAGCGCTTTGCCACACTTTTCAGTACGTTGCCACTACTTTTCAGCACTTTGCCACAACTTTTTAGTACTTTGCCACACTTTTCAGTACTTTGCCACGACTTTGCCACAACTTTTCAGTACTTTGCCACTGCTTTTCAGTACTTTGCCACTACTTTTCAGCACTTTGCCACAACTTTTCAGTACATTGCCGCACTTTTCAGCGCTTTGTCACTACTTTTCAGTACTTTGCCACTACGTTTCAGCACTTTGCCACAACTTTTCAGTACTTTGACACGACTTTGCCACAACTTTTTAGTACTTTGCCACTACTTTTCAGTACTTTGCCACTGCTTTTCATTACTTTGCCACTACTTTTCAGCACTTTGCCACAACTTTTCAGTACTTTGCCACACCTTTTCAGTACTTTGCTGCACTTTTCAGCACTTTGCCACTACTTTTCAGTACTTTGCCACTACTTTTCAGTACTTTGTCACTACTTTTCAGCACTTTGCCACGACTTTTCAGCACTTTGCAACACTTTTCAGTACATTACCACTACTTTTCAGCACTTTGCCACAACTTTTTAGTACTTTGCCACCACTTTGCCACAAATTTTCAGTACTTTTTCACACTTGTCAGCACTTTGCCACAACTTTTCAGTACTTTGTCACACTTTTCAGTACTTTGCCACACTTTTCAGTACTTTGCCACTACTTTTCAGCACTTTGCCACAACTTTTCAGCACTTTGCCACACTTTTCAGTACGTTGCCACTACTATTCAGCACTTTGCCACAACTTTTTAGTACCTTGCCACGACTTTGCCACAACTTTTCAGTACTTTGCCACACTTTTCAGTTCATTGCCACTGCTTTTCAGTACTTTGCCACTACTTTTCAGCACTTTGCCACAACTTTTCGGTACTTTGACACACTTTTCAGCACTTTGCCACTACTTTTCAGTACTTTGCCACACTTATCAGTACTTTGCCACGATTTTGCCACAACTTTTCAGTACTTTGCCACACTTTTCAGTACTTTGCCACTGCTTTTCAGTACTTTGCCACTACTTTTCAGCACTTTGCCACAACTTTTCAGTAGTTGCCGCACTTTTCAGCACTTTGTCACTACTTTTCAGTACTTTGCCACTACTTTTCAGCACTTTGCCACAACTTTTCAGTACTTTGCCACACCTTTTCAGTACTTTGCTGCACTTTTTAGCACTTTGCCACTACTTTTCAGTACTTTGCCACTACTTTTCAGTACTTTGCCACTACTTTTCAGCACTTTGCCACACTTTTCAGTACGTTACCACTACTTTTCAGCACTTTGCCACAACTTTTTAGTACTTTGCCACGACTTTGCCACAACTTTTCAGTACTTTTTCACACTTGTCAGCACTTTGCCACTACTTTTCAGTACTTTGCCACTGCTTTTCATTACTTTGCCACTACTTTTCAGCACTTTGCCACAACTTTTCAGTACTTTGCCACACCTTTTCAGTACTTTGCTGCACTTTTCAGCACTTTGCCACTACTTTTCAGTACTTTGCCACTACCTTTCAGCACTTTGCCACAACTTTTCGGTATTTTGACACCCTTTTCAGTACTTTGCCACACTTGTCAGTACGTTGCCACTACTTTTCAGCACTTTGCCACAACTTTTTAATACTTTGCCACGACTTTGCCACAACTTTTCATTACTTTTTCACACTTGTCAGCACTTTGCCACTACTTTTCAGTTCTTTGCCACACTTATCAGTACTTTGCCACGACTTTTCATCACTTTGCCACAACTTTTCAGTACTTTGTCACACTTTTCAGTACTTTGCCACACTTTTCAGCACTTTGCCACTACTTTTCATTACTTTGCCACTACTTTTCAGCACTTTGCCACAACTTTTCAGTACTTTGCCACACCTTTTCAGTAATTTGCTGCACTTTTCAGCACTTTGCCACTACTTTTCATTACTTTGCCACTACTTTTCAGTACTTTGCCACTACTTTTCAGCACTTTGCCACAACTTTTCAGCACTTTGCCACACTTTTCAGTACGTTGCCACTACTTTTCAGCACTTTGCCACAACTTTTTAGTACTTTGCCACACTTTTCAGTACTTTGCCACGACTTTGCCACAACTTTTCAGTACTTTGCCACTGCTTTTCAGTACTTTGCCACTACTTTTCAGCACTTTGCCACAACTTTTCAGTACTTTCCCGCACTTTTCAGCGCTTTGTCACTACTTTTCAGTACTTTGACACGACTTTGCCACAACTTTTCAGTACTTTGCCACTACTTTTCAGTACTTTGCCACTGCTTTTCATTACTTTGCCACTACTTTTCAGCACTTTGCCATAACTTTTCAGTACTTTGCCACACCTTTTCAGTACTTTGCTGCACTTTTCAGCACTTTGCCACTACTTTTCAGTACTTTGCCACTACTTTTCAGTACTTTGCCACTACTTTTCAGCACTTTGCCACAACTTTTCAGCACTTTGCAACACTTTTCAGTACGTTACCACTACTTTTCAGCACTTTGCCACAACTTTTTAGTACTTTGCCACCACTTTGCCACTACTTTTCAGTACTTTGCTACACTTATCAGTACTTTGCCACGACTTTTCATCACTTTGCCACAACTTTTCAGTACTTTGTCACACTTTTCAGTACTTTGCCACACTTTTCAGTACTTTGCCACTACTTTTCAGCACTTTGCCACAACTTTTCAGCACTTTGCCACACTTTTCAGTACATTGCCACTACTTTTCAGCACTTTGCCACAACTTTTTAGTACTTTGCCACGACTTTGCCACAACTTTTCAGTACTTTGCCACTGCTTTTCAGTACTTTGCCACTACTTTTCAGCACTTTGCCACAACTTTTCAGTACCTTGCCGCACTTTTCAGCGCTTTGTCACTACTTTTCAGTACTTTGCCACTACGTTTCAGCACTTTGCCACAACTTTTCAATACTTTGACACGACTTTGCCACAACTTTTCAGTACTTTGCCACTACTTTTCAGTACTTTGCCACTACTTTTCAGCACTTTGCCACAACTTTTCAGTACTTTGCCACACCTTTTTAGTACTTTGCTGCACTTTTCAGCACTTTGCCACTACTTTTCAGTACTTTGCCACTACTTTTCAGCACTTTGCAACAACTTTTCAGCACTTTGCCACACTTTTCAGTACGTTACCACTACTTTTCAGCACTTTGCCACAACTTTTTAGTACTTTGCCACGACTTTGCCACAACTTTTCAGTACTTTTTCACACTTGTCAGCACTTTGCCACTACTTTTCAGTACTTTGTCACACTTTTCAGTACTTTGCCACACTTTTCATTACTTTGCCACTACTTTTCATTACTTTGCCACTACTTTTCAGTACTTTGCCACTACTTTTCAGCACTTTGCCACAACTTTTCAGCACTTTGCCACACTTTTCAGTACGTTGCCACTACTTTTCAGCACTTTGCCACAACTTTTCAGTACTTTGCCACACCTTTTCAGTACTTTGCTGCACTTTTCAGCACTTTGCCACTACTTTTCATTACTTTGCCACTACTTTTCAGTACTTTGCCACTACTTTTCAGCACTTTGCCACGACATTGCCACTACTTTTCAGCACTTTGCCACAACTTTTCAGCACTTTGCCACACTTTTCAGTACGTTGCCACTACTTTTCAGCACTTTGCCACAACTTTTTAGTACTTTGCCATGACTTTGCCACCACTTTTCAGTACTTTGCCACTACTTTTCAGCACTTTGCCACAACTTTTCAGTACTTTGCCACACCTTTTCAGTACTTTGCTGCACTTTTCAGCACTTTGCCACTACTTTTCATTACTTTGCCACTACTTTTCAGTACTTTGCCACTACTTTTCAGCACTTTGCCACAACTTTTCAGCACTTTGCCACACTTTTCAGTACGTTGCCACTACTTTTCAGCACTTTGCCACAACTTTTTAGTACTTTGCCACACTTTTCAGTACTTTGCCACGACTTTGCCACAACTTTTCAGTACTTTGCCACTGCTTTTCAGTACTTTGCCACTACTTTTCAGCACTTTGTCACTACTTTTCAGTACTTTGCCACTACGTTTCAGCACTTTGCCACAACTTTTCAGTACTTTGACACGACTTTGCCACAACTTTTCAGTACTTTGCCACTACTTTTCAGTACTTTGCCACTGCTTTTCATTACTTTGCCACTACTTTTCAGCACTTTGCCACAACTTTTCAGTACTTTGCCACACATTTTCCGTACTTTGCTGCACTTTTCAGCACTTTGCCACTACTTTTCAGTACTTTGCCACTACTTTTCAGTACTTTGTCACTACTTTTCAGCACTTTGCCACAACTTTTCAGCACTTTGCAACACTTTTCAGTACATTACCACTACTTTTCAGCACTTTGCCACAACTTTTTAGTACTTTGCCACCACTTTGCCACAAATTTTCAGTACTTTTTCACACTTGTCAGCACTTTGCCACAACTTTTCAGTACTTTGTCACACTTTTCAGTACTTTGCCACACTTTTCAGTACTTTGCCACTACTTTTCAGCACTTTGCCACAACTTTTCAGCACTTTGCCACACTTTTCAGTACGTTGCCACTACTATTCAGCACTTTGCCACAACTTTTTAGTACCTTGCCACGACTTTGCCACAACTTTTCAGTACTTTGCCACACTTTTCAGTTCTTTGCCACTGCTTTTCAGTACTTTGCCACTACTTTTCAGCACTTTGCCACAACTTTTCGGTACTTTGACACACTTTTCAGCACTTTTCCACTACTTTTCAGTACTTTGCCACACTTATCAGTACTTTGCCACGACTTTGCCACAACTTTTCAGTACTTTGCCACACTTTTCAGTACTTTGCCACTGCTTTTCAGTACTTTGCCACTACTTTTCAGCACTTTGCCACAACTTTTCAGTAGTTGCCGCACTTTTCAGCACTTTGTCACTACTTTTCAGTACTTTGCCACTACTTTTCAGCACTTTGCCACAACTTTTCAGTACTTTGCCACACCTTTTCAGTACTTTGCTGCACTTTTTAGCACTTTGCCACTACTTTTCAGTACTTTGCCACTACTTTTCAGTACTTTGCCACTACTTTTCAGCACTTTGCCACACTTTTCAGTACGTTACCACTACTTTTCAGCACTTTGCCACAACTTTTTAGTACTTTGCCACGACTTTGCCACAACTTTTCAGTACTTGTTCACACTTGTCAGCACTTTGCCACTACTTTTCAGTACTTTGCCACTGCTTTTCATTACTTTGCCACTACTTTTCAGCACTTTGCCACAACTTTTCAGTACTTTGCCACACCTTTTCAGTACTTTGCTGCACTTTTCAGCACTTTGCCACTACTTTTCAGTACTTTGCCACTACCTTTCAGCACTTTGCCACAACTTTTCGGTATTTTGACACCCTTTTCAGTACTTTGCCACACTTGTCAGTACGTTGCCACTACTTTTCAGCACTTTGCCACAACTTTTTAATACTTTGCCACGACTTTGCCACAACTTTTCATTACTTTTTCACACTTGTCAGCACTTTGCCACTACTTTTCAGTTCTTTGCCACACTTATCAGTACTTTGCCACGACTTTTCATCACTTTGCCACAACTTTTCAGTACTTTGTCACACTTTTCAGTACTTTGCCACACTTTTCAGCACTTTGCCACTACTTTTCATTACTTTGCCACTACTTTTCAGCACTTTGCCACAACTTTTCAGTACTTTGCCACACCTTTTCAGTACTTTGCTGCACTTTTCAGCACTTTGCCACTACTTTTCATTACTTTGCCACTACTTTTCAGTACTTTGCCACTACTTTTCAGCACTTTGCCACAACTTTTCAGCACTTTGCCACACTTTTCAGTACGTTGCCACTACTTTTCAGCACTTTGCCACAACTTTTTAGTACTTTGCCACACTTTTCAGTACTTTGCCACGACTTTGCCACAACTTTTCAGTACTTTGCCACTGCTTTTCAGTACTTTGCCACTACTTTTCAGCACTTTGCCACAACTTTTCAGTACTTTCCCGCACTTTTCAGCGCTTTGTCACTACTTTTCAGTACTTTGACACGACTTTGCCACAACTTTTCAGTACTTTGCCACTACTTTTCAGTACTTTGCCACTGCTTTTCATTACTTTGCCACTACTTTTCAGCACTTTGCCATAGCTTTTCAGTACTTTGCCACACCTTTTCAGTACTTTGCTGCACTTTTCAGCACTTTGCCACTACTTTTCAGTACTTTGCCACTACTTTTCAGTACTTTGTCACTACTTTTCAGCACTTTGCCACAACTTTTCAGCACTTTGCAACACTTTTCAGTACATTACCACTACTTTTCAGCACTTTGCCACAACTTTTTAGTACTTTGCCACCACTTTGCCACAAATTTTCAGTACTTTTTCACACTTGTCAGCACTTTGCCACAACTTTTCAGTACTTTGTCACACTTTTCAGTACTTTGCCACACTTTTCAGTACTTTGCCACTACTTTTCAGCACTTTGCCACAACTTTTCAGCACTTTGCCACACTTTTCAGTACGTTGCCACTACTATTCAGCACTTTGCCACAACTTTTTAGTACCTTGCCACGACTTTGCCACAACTTTTCAGTACTTTGCCACACTTTTCAGTTCTTTGCCACTGCTTTTCAGTACTTTGCCACTACTTTTCAGCACTTTGCCACAACTTTTCGGTACTTTGACACACTTTTCAGCACTTTGCCACTACTTTTCAGTACTTTGCCACACTTATCAGTACTTTGCCACGACTTTGCCACAACTTTTCAGTACTTTGCCACACTTTTCAGTACTTTGCCACTGCTTTTCAGTACTTTGCCACTACTTTTCAGCACTTTGCCACAACTTTTCAGTAGTTGCCGCACTTTTCAGCACTTTGTCACTACTTTTCAGTACTTTGCCACTACTTTTCAGCACTTTGCCACAACTTTTCAGTACTTTGCCACACCTTTTCAGTACTTTGCTGCACTTTTTAGCACTTTGCCACTACTTTTCAGTACTTTGCCACTACTTTTCAGTACTTTGCCACTACTTTTCAGCACTTTGCCACACTTTTCAGTACGTTACCACTACTTTTCAGCACTTTGCCACAACTTTTTAGTACTTTGCCACGACTTTGCCACAACTTTTCAGTACTTGTTCACACTTGTCAGCACTTTGCCACTACTTTTCAGTACTTTGCCACTGCTTTTCATTACTTTGCCACTACTTTTCAGCACTTTGCCACAACTTTTCAGTACTTTGCCACACCTTTTCAGTACTTTGCTGCACTTTTCAGCACTTTGCCACTACTTTTCAGTACTTTGCCACTACCTTTCAGCACTTTGCCACAACTTTTCGGTATTTTGACACCCTTTTCAGTACTTTGCCACACTTGTCAGTACGTTGCCACTACTTTTCAGCACTTTGCCACAACTTTTTAATACTTTGCCACGACTTTGCCACAACTTTTCATTACTTTTTCACACTTGTCAGCACTTTGCCACTACTTTTCAGTTCTTTGCCACACTTATCAGTACTTTGCCACGACTTTTCGTCACTTTGCCACAACTTTTCAGTACTTTGTCACACTTTTCAGTACTTTGCCACACTTTTCAGCACTTTGCCACTACTTTTCATTACTTTGCCACTACTTTTCAGCACTTTGCCACAACTTTTCAGTACTTTGCCACACCTTTTCAGTACTTTGCTGCACTTTTCAGCACTTTGCCACTACTTTTCATTACTTTGCCACTACTTTTCAGTACTTTGCCACTACTTTTCAGCACTTTGCCACAACTTTTCAGCACTTTGCCACACTTTTCAGTACGTTGCCACTACTTTTCAGCACTTTGCCACAACTTTTTAGTACTTTGCCACACTTTTCAGTACTTTGCCACGACTTTGCCACAACTTTTCAGTACTTTGCCACTGCTTTTCAGTACTTTGCCACTACTTTTCAGCACTTTGCCACAACTTTTCAGTACTTTCCCGCACTTTTCAGCGCTTTGTCACTACTTTTCAGTACTTTGACACGACTTTGCCACAACTTTTCAGTACTTTGCCACTACTTTTCAGTACTTTGCCACTGCTTTTCATTACTTTGCCACTACTTTTCAGCACTTTGCCATAACTTTTCAGTACTTTGCCACACCTTTTCAGTACTTTGCTGCACTTTTCAGCACTTTGCCACTACTTTTCAGTACTTTGCCACTACTTTTCAGTACTTTGCCACTACTTTTCAGCACTTTGCCACAACTTTTCAGCACTTTGCAACACTTTTCAGTACGTTACCACTACTTTTCAGCACTTTGCCACAACTTTTTAGTACTTTGCCACCACTTTGCCACTACTTTTCAGTACTTTGCTACACTTATCAGTACTTTGCCACGACTTTTCATCACTTTGCCACAACTTTTCAGTACTTTGTCACACTTTTCAGTACTTTGCCACACTTTTCAGTACTTTGCCACTACTTTTCAGCACTTTGCCACAACTTTTCAGCACTTTGCCACACTTTTCAGTACATTGCCACTACTTTTCAGCACTTTGCCACAACTTTTTAGTACTTTGCCACGACTTTGCCACAACTTTTCAGTACTTTGCCACTGCTTTTCAGTACTTTGCCACTACTTTTCAGCACTTTGCCACAACTTTTCGGTACTTTGACACACTTTTCAGTACTTTGCCACGACTTTGCCACAACTTTTCATTACTTTGCCACACTTTTCAGCACTTTGCCACTGCTTTTCAGTACTTTGCCACTACTTTTCAGCACTTTGCCTCAACTTTGCAGTACTTTGCCGCACTTTTCAGCACTTTGTCACTACTTTTCAGTACTTTGCCACTACGTTTCAGCACTTTGCCACAACTGTTCAGTACTTTGCCACACTTTTCAGCACTTTGCCACTACTTTTCAGTACTTTGCCACACTTATCAGTACTTTGCCACGACTTTGCCACAACTTTTCAGTACTTTGTCACACTTTTCAGTACTTTGCCACACTTTTCAGCACTTTGCCACTAATTTTCAGTACTTTGCCACTGCTTTTCATTACTTTGCCACTACTTTTCAGCACTTTGCCACATCTTTTCAGTACTTTACCACACCTTTTCAGTACTTTGCTGCACTTTTCAGCACTTTGCCACTACTTTTCATTACTTTGCCACTACTTTTCAGTACTTTGCCACTACTTTTCAACACTTTGCCACGCTTTTCAGTACGTTGCCACTACTTTTCAGCACTTTGCCACGACTTTGCCACAACTTTTCAGTACTTTGCCACTACTTTTCAGTACTTTGCCACTGCTTTTCATAACTTTGCCACTACTTTTCAGCACTTTGCCACAACTTTTCAGTACTTTGCCACACCTTTTCAGTACTTTGCTGCACTTTTCAGCACTTTGCCACTACTTTTCAGTTCTTTGCCACTACTTTTCAGTACTTTGCCACAACTTTTCAGCACTTTGCCACACTTTTCAGTACGTTACCACTACTTTTCAGCACTTTGCCACAACTTTTTAATACTTTGCCACGACTTTGCCACAACTTTTCATTACTTTTTCACACTTGTCAGCACTTTGCCACTACTTTTCAGTTCTTTGCCACACTTATCAGTACTTTGCCACGACTTTTCATCACTTTGCCACAACTTTTCAGTACTTTGTCACACTTTTCAGTACTTTGCCACACTTTTCAGCACTTTGCCACTACTTTTCATTACTTTGCCACTACTTTTCAGCACTTTGCCACAACTTTTCAGTACTTTGCCACACCTTTTCAGTACTTTGCTGCACTTTTCAGCACTTTGCCACTACTTTTCATTACTTTGCCACTACTTTTCAGTACTTTGCCACTACTTTTCAGCACTTTGCCACAACTTTTCAGCACTTTGCCACACTTTTCAGTACGTTGCCACTACTTTTCAGCACTTTGCCACAACTTTTTAGTACTTTACCACACTTTTCAGTACTTTGCCACGACTTTGCCACAACTTTTCAGTACTTTGCCACTGCTTTTCAGTACTTTGCCACTACTTTTCAGCACTTTGCCACAACTTTTCAGTACTTTCCCGCACTTTTCAGCGCTTTGTCACTACTTTTCAGTACTTTGACACGACTTTGCCACAACTTTTCAGTACTTTGCCACTACTTTTCAGTACTTTGCCACTGCTTTTCATTACTTTGCCACTACTTTTCAGCACTTTGCCATAACTTTTCAGTACTTTGCCACACCTTTTCAGTACTTTGCTGCACTTTTCAGCACTTTACCACTACTTTTCAGTACTTTGCCACTACTTTTCAGTACTTTGCCACTACTTTTCAGCACTTTGCCACAACTTTTCAGCACTTTGCAACACTTTTCAGTACGTTACCACTACTTTTCAGCACTTTGCCACAACTTTTTAGTACTTTGCCACCACTTTGCCACAACTTTTCAGTACTTTTTCACACTTGTCAGCACTTTGCCACTACTTTTCAGTACTTTGCTACACTTATCAGTACTTTGCCACGACTTTTCAGTACTTTGCCACTGCTTTTCAGTACTTTGCCACTACTTTTCAGCACTTTGCCACAACTTTTCGGTACTTTGACACACTTTTCAGTACTTTGCCACGACTTTGCCACAACTTTTCATTACTTTGCCACACTTTTCAGCACTTTGCCACTGCTTTTCAGTACTTTGCCACTACTTTTCAGCACTTTGCCTCAACTTTGCAGTACTTTGCCGCACTTTTCAGCACTTTGTCACTACTTTTCAGTACTTTGCCACTACGTTTCAGCACTTTGCCACAACTGTTCAGTACTTTGCCACACTTTTCAGCACTTTGCCACTACTTTTCAGTACTTTGCCACACTTATCAGTACTTTGCCACGACTTTGCCACAACTTTTCAGTACTTTGTCACACTTTTCAGTACTTTGCCACACTTTTCAGCACTTTGCCACTAATTTTCAGTACTTTGCCACTGCTTTTCATTACTTTGCCACTACTTTTCAGCACTTTGCCACATCTTTTCAGTACTTTACCACACCTTTTCAGTACTTTGCTGCACTTTTCAGCACTTTGCCACTACTTTTCATTACTTTGCCACTACTTTTCAGTACTTTGCTACTACTTTTCAACACTTTGCCACGCTTTTCAGTACGTTGCCACTACTTTTCAGCACTTTGCCACAACTTTTCAGTACTTTGACACGACTTTGCCACATCTTTTCAGTACTTTGCCACTACTTTTCAGTACTTTGCCACTGCTTTTCATTACTTTGCCACTACTTTTCAGCACTTTGCCACAACTTTTCAGTACTTTGCCACACCTTTTCAGTACTTTGCTGCACTTTTCAGCACTTTGCCACTACTTTTCAGTACTTTGCCACTACTTTTCAGTACTTTGCCACAACTTTTCAGCACTTTGCCACAACTTTTCAGCACTTTGCCACACTTTTCAGTACGTTACCACTACTTTTCAGCACTTTGCCACAACTTTTAGTACTTTGCCACGACTTTGCCACAACTTTTCAGTACTTTTTCACACTTTTCAGTACTTTGTCACACTTTTCAGTACTTTGCCACACTTTTCAGCACTTTGCCACTACTTTTAATTACTTTGCCACTACTTTTCTGTACTTTGCCACTACTTTTCAGCACTTTGCCACAACTTTTCAGCACTTTGCCACACTTTTCAGTACGTTGCCACTACTTTTCAGCACTTTGCCACAACTTTTTAGTACTTTGCCACGACTTTGCCACAACTTTTCAGTACTTTGCCACACTTTTCAGTACTTTGCCACTGCTTTTCAGTACTTTGCCACTACTTTTCAGCACTTTGCCACAACTTTTCGGTACTTTGACACACTTTTCAGTACTTTGCCACGACTTTGCCACAACTTTTCAGTACTTTGCCACACTTTTCAGCACTTTGCCACTGCTTTTCAGTACTTTGCCACTACTTTTCAGCACTTTGCCTCAACTTTTCAGTACTTTGCCGCACTTTTCAGCACTTTGTCACTACTTTTCAGTACTTTGCCACTACGTTTCAGCACTTTGCCACAACTGTTCAGTACTTTGCCACACTTTTCAGCACTTTGCCACTACTTTTCAGTACTTTGCCACACTTATCAGTACTTTGCCACGACTTTGCCACAACTTTTCAGTACTTTGTCACACTTTTCAGTACTTTGCCACACTTTTCAGCACTTTGCCACTAATTTTCAGTACTTTGCCACTGCTTTTCATTACTTTGCCACTACTTTTCAGCACTTTGCCACAACTTTTCAGTACTTTACCACACCTTTTCAGTACTTTGCTTCACTTTTCAGCACTTTGCCACTACTTTTCAGTACTTTGCCACTACTTTTCAGTACTTTGCCACTACTTTTCAGCACTTTGCCACGCTTTTCAGTACGTTGCCACTACTTTTCAGCACTTTGCCACAACTTTTCAGAACTTTGACACGACTTTGCCACAACTTTTCAGTACTTTGCCACTACTTTTCAGTACTTTGCCACTGCTTTTCATTACTTTGCCACTACTTTTCAGTACTTTGCCACTACTTTTCAGCACTTTGCCACAACTTTTCAGCACTTTGCCACACTTTTCAGTACGTTACCACTACTTTTCAGCACTTTGCCACAACTTTTCAGTACTTTGCCACGACTTTGCCACAACTTTTCAGTACTTTTTCACACTTGTCAGCACTTTGCCACAACTTTTCAGTACTTTGCCACACCTTTTCAGTACTTTGCTGCACTTCTCAGCACTTTGCCACTACTTTTCATTACTTTGCCACTACTTTTCAGCACTTTGCCACAACTTTTCAGTACTTTACCACACCTTTTCAGTACTTTGCTGCACTTTTCAGCACTTTGCCACTACTTTTCATTACTTTGCCACTACTTTTCAGTACTTTGCCACTACTTTTCAGCATTTTGCCACAACTTTTTAGTACTTTGCCACGACTTTGCCACAACTTTTCATTACTTTTTCACACTTGTCAGCACTTTGCCACTACTTTTCAGTTCTTTGCCACACTTATCAGTACTTTGCCACGACTTTTCATCACTTTGCCACAACTTTTCAGTACTTTGTCACACTTTTCAGTACTTTGCCACACTTTTCAGCACTTTGCCACTACTTTTCAGTACTTTGCCACTGCTTTTCAGTACTTTGCCACACTTTTCAGCACTTTGCCACTACTTTTCAATACTTTGCCACTACTTTTCAGCACTTTGCCACAACTTTTCAGTATTTTTCAACACTTTTCAGTACTTTGCCACTACTTTTCAGTACTTTGCCACACTTATCAGCACTTTGCCACTACTTTTCAATACTTTGCCACTACTTTTCAGCATTTTGCCACAATTGTTCAGTACTTTGCCACACTTTTCAGTACTTTGCAACTACTTTGACACTACTTTTCAGTGCTTTGTCACACTTTTCAGCACATTGCCACAACTTTTCAGTACTTTGCAACTACTTTGACACTACTTTTCATCACTTTGCCACAACTTTTCAGTACTTTGCCACACTTTTCAGTACTTTGTCTCTACTTTTCAGTACTTTGCCACAACTTTCCAGTACTTTGCCACACTTTTCAGTACTTTGCAACTACTTTGCCACTACTTTTCAGTACTTTGCCACACTTTTCAGCACTTTGCCACAACTTTTCAGTATTATGCCTCTACTTTTCAGCACTTTGCCACAACTTTTCAGTACTTGCCACACTTTTCAGTACTTTGCAACTACTTTGCCACTACTTTTCAGTACTTTGCCACACTTTTCAGCACTTTGCCACAACTTTTCAGTATTATGCCTCTACTTTTCAGCACTTTGCCACAACTTTTCAGTACTTGCCACAACTTTTCAGTACTTTGCCAAACTTTTTAGTACTTTGCCACTACTTTGCTACTACTTTTCATCACTTTGCCACTACTTTTCAGCACTTTGCCACAACTTTTCAGTACTTTGCCTCTACTTTTCAGTACTTTGCCACAACTTTCCAGTACTTTGCCACACTTTTCAGTACTTTGCAACTACTTTGCCACTACTTTTCAGTACTTTGCCACACTTTCCATCACTTTGCCACAACTTTTCAGTATTATGCCTCTACTTTTCAGCACTTTGCCACAACTTTTCAGTACTTTGCCACTACTATTCAGCACTTTGCCACACTTTTTAGAACTTTGCCACTACTTTTCAGTACTTTGCCACACTTTTCAGCACTTTGCCACACTTTTCAGTACTTTGCCACTACTTTACCACTACTTTTCAGTACTTTGCCACTACTTTTCAGTACTTTGCCACTACTTTTCAGCACTTTGCCACAACTTTTCAGCACTTTGCCACACTTTTCAGTACGTTGCCACTACTTTTCAGCACTTTGCCACAACTTTTTAGTACTTTGCCACGACTTTGCCACAACTTTTCAGTACTTTTTCACACTTGTCAGCACTTTGCCACTACTTTTCAGTTCTTTGCCACACTTATCAGTACTTTGCCACGACTTTTCATCAATTTGCCACAACTTTTCAGTAATTTGTCACACTTTTCAATACTTTGCCACACTTTTCAGCACTTTGCCACTACTTTTAAGTACTTTGCCACTGCTTTTCATTACTTTGCCACTACTTTTCAGCACTTTGCCACAACTTTTCAGTACTTTGCCACACCTTTTCAGTACTTTGCTGCACTTTTCAGCACTTTGCCACTACTTTTCATTACTTTGCCACTACTTTTCAGTACTTTGCCACTGCTTTTCAGCACTTTGCCACAACTTTTCAGCACTTTGCCACACTTTTCAGTACGTTGCCACTACTTTTCAGCACTTTGCCACAACTTTTTAGTACTTTGCCACACTTTTCAGTACTTTGCCACGACTTTGCCACAACTTTTCAGTACTTTGCCACTGCTTTTCAGTACTTTGCCACTACTTTTCAGCACTTTGCCACAACTTTTCAGTACCTTGCCGCACTTTTCAGCGCTTTGTCACTACTTTTCAGTACTTTGCCACTACGTTTCAGCACTTTGCCACAACTTTTCAGTACTTTGCCACTACTTTTCAGTAATTTGCCACTACTTTTCAGCACTTTGCCACAACTTGTCAGTACTTTGCCACACCTTTTCAGTACTTTGCTGCACTTTTCAGCACTTTGCCACTACTTTTCAGTACTTTGCCACTACTTTTCAGTACTTTGCCACTACTTTTCAGCACTTTGCCACAACTTTTCAGCACTTGGCCACACTTTTCAGTACGTTACCACTACTTTTCAGCACTTTGCCACAACTTTTTAGTACTTTGCCACGACTTTGCCACAACTTTTCAGTACTTTTTCACACTTGTCAGCACTTTGCCACTACTTTTCAGTACTTTGCCACACTTATCAGTACTTTGCCACTACTTTTCAGCACTTTGCCACAACTTTTCAGCACTTTGCCACACTTTTCAGTACGTTGCCACTACTTTTCAGCACTTTGCCACAACTTTTTAGTACCTTGCCACGACTTTGCCACAACTTTTCAGTACTTTGCCACACTTTTCAGTACTTTGCCACTGCTTTTCAGTACTTTGCCACTACTTTTCAGCACTTTGCCACAACTTTTCGGTACTTTGACACACTTTTCAGCACTTTGCCACTACTTTTCAGTACTTTGCCACACTTATCAGTACTTTGCCACGACTTTGCCACAACTTTTCAGTACTTTGCCACACTTTTCAGTACTTTGCCACTGCTTTTCAGTACTTTGCCACTACTTTTCAGCACTTTGCCACAACTTGTCAGTAGTTGCCGCACTTTTCAGCACTTTGTCACTACTTTTCAGTACTTTGCCACTACTTTTCAGCACTTTGCCACAACTTTTCAGTACTTTGGCACACCTTTTCAGTACTTTGCTGCACTTTTCAGCACTTTGCCACTACTTTTCAGTACTTTGCCACTACTTTTCAGTACTTTGCCACACTTACCAGTACTTTGCCACGACTTTTCATCACTTTGCCACAACTTCTCAGTACTTTGTCACACTTTTCAGTACTTTGCCACACTTTTCATTACTTTGCCACTACTTTTCATTACTTTGCCACTACTTTTCAGTACTTTGCCACTACTTTTCAGCACTTTGCCACAACTTTTCAGCACTTTGCCACACTTTTCAGTACGTTGCCACTACTTTTCAGCACTTTGCCACAACTTTTTAGTACTTTGCCATGACTTTGCCACCACTTTTCAGTACTTTGCCACTACTTTTCAGCACTTTGCCACAACTTTTTCAGTACTTTGCCACACCTTTTCAGTACTTTGCTGCACTTTTCAGCACTTTGCCACTACTTTTCATTACTTTGCCACTACTTTTCAGTACTTTGCCACTACTTTTCTGCACATTGCCACGACTTTGCCACTACTTTTCAGCACTTTGCCACAACTTTTCAGCACTTTGCCACACTTTTCAGTACGTTGCCACTACTTTTCAGCACTTTGCCACAACTTTTTAGTACTTTGCCATGACTTTGCCACCACTTTTCAGTACTTTGCCACTACTTTTCAGCACTTTGCCACAACTTTTCAGTACTTTGCCACACCTTTTCAGTACTTTGCTGCACTTTTCAGCACTTTGCCACTACTTTTCATTACTTTGCCACTACTTTTCAGTACTTTGCCACTACTTTTCAGCACTTTGCCACAACTTTTCAGCACTTTGCCACACTTTTCAGTACGTTGCCACTACTTTTCAGCACTTTGCCACAACTTTTCAGTACTTTGCCACTGCTTTTCAGTACTTTGCCACTACTTTTCAGCACTTTGCCACAACTTTTCAGTACATTGCAGCACTTTTCAGCGCTTTGTCACTACTTTTCAGTACTTTGCCACTACGTTTCAGCACTTTGCCACAACTTTTCAGTACTTTGACACGACTTTGCCACAACTTTTCAGTACTTTGCCACTACTTTTCAGTACTTTGCCACTGCTTTTCATTACTTTGCCACTACTTTTCAGCACTTTGCCACAACTTTTCAGTACTTTGCCACACCTTTTCAGTACTTTGCTGCACTATTCAGCACTTTGCCACTACTTTTCAGTACTTTGCCACTACTTTTCAGTTCTTTGCCACTACTTTTCAGCACTTTGCCACAACTTTTCAGCACTTTGCAACACTTTTCAGTACGTTACCACTACTTTTCAGCACTTTGCCACAACTTTTTAGTACTTTGCCACCACTTTGCCACAACTTTTCAGTACTTTTTCACACTTGTCAGCACTTTGCCACAACTTTTCAGTACTTTGTCACACTTTTCAGTACTTTGCCACACTTTTCAGTACTTTGCCACTACTTTTCAGCACTTTGCCACAACTTTTCAGCACTTTGCCACACTTTTCAGTACGTTGCCACTACTTTTCAGCACTTTGCCACAACTTTTTAGTACCTTGCCACGACTTTGCCACAACTTTTCAGTACTTTGCCACACTTTTCAGTACTTTGCCACTGCTTTTCAGTACTTTGTCACTACTTTTCAGCACTTTGCCACAACTTTTCGGTACTTTGACACACTTTTCAGCACTTTGCCACTACTTTTCAGTACTTTGCCACACTTATCAGTACTTTGCCACGACTTTGCCACAACTTTTCAGTACTTTGCCACACTTTTCAGTACTTTGCCACTGCTTTTCAGTACTTTGCCACTACTTTTCAGCACTTTGCCACAACTTTTCAGTAGTTGCCGCACTTTTCAGCACTTTGTCACTACTTTTCAGTACTTTGCCACCTCTTTTCAGCACTTTGCCACAACTTTTCAGTACTTTGCCACACCTTTTCAGTACTTTGCTGCACTTTTCAGCACTTTGCCACTACTTTTCAGTACTTTGCCACTACTTTTCAGTATTTTGCCACTACTTTTCAGCACTTTGCCACACTTTTCAGTACGTTACCACTACTTTTCAGCACTTTGCCACAACTTTTTAGTACTTTGACACGACTTTGCCACAACTTTTCAGTACTTTTTCACACTTGTCAGCACTTTGCCACTACTTTTCAGTACTTTGCCACTGCTTTTCATTACTTTGCCACTACTTTTCAGCACTTTGCCACAACTTTTCAGTACTTTGCCACACCTTTTCAGTACTTTGCTGCACTTTTCAGCACTTTGCCACTACTTTTCAGTACTTTGCCACTACCTTTCAGCACTTTGCCACAACTTTTCGGTACTTCGACACCCTTTTCAGTACTTTGCCACACTTGTCAGTACGTTGCCACTACTTTTCAGCACTTTGCCACAACTTTTTAATACTTTGCCACGACTTTGCCACAACTTTTCATTACTTTTTCACACTTGTCAGCACTTTGCCACTACTTTTCAGTTCTTTGCCACACTTATCAGTACTTTGCCACGACTTTTCATCACTTTGCCACAACTTTTCAGTACTTTGTCACACTTTTCAGTACTTTGCCACACTTTTCAGCACTTTGCCACTACTTTTCATTACTTTGCCACTACTTTTCAGCACTTTGCCACAACTTTTCAGTACTTTGCCACACCTTTTCAGTACTTTGCTGCACTTTTCAGCACTTTGCCACTACTTTTCATTACTTTGCCACTACTTTTCAGTACTTTGCCACTACTTTTCAGCACTTTGCCACAACTTTTCAGCACTTTGCCACACTTTTCAGTACGTTGCCACTACTTTTCAGCACTTTGCCACAACTTTTTACTACTTTGCCACACTATTCAGTACTTTGCCACGACTTTGCCACAACTTTTCAGTACTTTGCCACTGCTTTTCAGTACTTTGCCACTACTTTTCAGCACTTTGCCACAACTTTTCAGTACTTTCCCGCACTTTTCAGCGCTTTGTCACTACTTTTCAGTACTTTGCCACTACGTTTCAGCACTTTGCCACAACTTTTCAGTACTTTGACACGACTTTGCCACAACTTTTCAGTACTTTGCCACTACTTTTCAGTACTTTGCCACTGCTTTTCATTACTTTGCCACTACTTTTCAGCACTTTGCCATAAATTTTCAGTACTTTGCCACACCTTTTCAGTACTTTGCTGCACTTTTCAGCACTTTGCCACTACTTTTCAGTACTTTGCCACTACTTTTCAGTACTTTGCCACTACTTTTCAGCACTTTGCCACAACTTTTCAGCACTTTGCAACACTTTTCAGTACGTTACCACTACTTTTTAGCACTTTGCCACAACTTTTTAGTACTTTGCCACCACTTTGCCACAACTTTTCAGTACTTTTTCACACTTGTCAGCACGTTGCCACTACTTTTCAGTACTTTGCCACACTTATCAGTACTTTGCCACGACTTTTCATCACTTTGCCACAACTTTTCAGTACTTTGTCACACTTTTCAGTACTTTGCCACACTTTTCAGTACTTTGCCACTACTTTTCAGCACTTTGCCACAACTTTTCAGCACTTTGCCACACTTTTCAGTACGTTGCCACTACTTTTCAGCACTTTGCCACAACTTTTTAGTACTTTGCCACGACTTTGCCACAACTTTTCAGTACTTTGCCACACTTTTCAGTACTTTGCCACTGCTTTTCAGTACTTTGCCACTACTTTTCAGCACTTTGCCACGACTTTTCGGTACTTTGACACACTTTTCAGTACTTTGCCACGACTTTGCCACAACTTTTCATTACTTTGCCACACTTTTCAGCACTTTGCCACTGCTTTTCAGTACTTTGCCACTACTTTTCAGCACTTTGCCTCAACTTTGCAGTACTTTGCCGCACTTTTCAGCACTTTGGCACTACTTTTCAGTACTTTGCCACTACGTTTCAGCACTTTGCCACAACTGTTCAGTACTTTGCCACACTTTTCAGCACTTTGCCACTACTTTTCAGTACTTTGCCACACTTATCAGTACTTTGCCACGACTTTGCCACAACTTTTCAGTACTTTGTCACACTTTTCAGTACTTTGCCACACTTTTCAGCACTTTGCCACTAATTTTCAGCACTTTGCCACTGCTTTTCATTACTTTGCCACTACTTTTCAGCACTTTGCCACATCTTTTCAGTACTTTACCACACCTTTTCTGTACTTTGCTGCACTTTTCAGCACTTTGCCACTACTTTTCATTACTTTGCCACTACTTTTCAGTACTTTGCCACTACTTTTCAACACTTTGCCACGCTTTTCAGTACGTTGCCACTACTTTTCAGCACTTTGCCACAACTTTTCAGTACTTTGACACGACTTTGCCACAACTTTTCAGTACTTTGCCACTACTTTTCAGTACTTTGCCACTGCTTTTCATTACTTTGCCACTACTTTTCAGCACTTTGCCACAACTTTTCATTACTTTGCCACACCTTTTCAGTACTTTGCTGCACTTTTCAGCACTTTGCCTCTACTTTTCAGTACTTTGCCACTACTTTTCAGTACTTTGCCACAACTTTTCAGCACTTTGCCACAACTTTTCAGCACTTTGCCACACTTTTCAGTACGTTACCACTACTTTTCAGCACTTTGCCACAACTTTTCAGTACTTTGACACGACTTTGCCACAACTTTTCAGTACTTTGCCACTACTTTTCAGTACTTTGCCACTGCTTTTCATTACTTTGCCACTACTTTTCAGTACTTTGCCACTACTTTTCAGCACTTTGCCACAACTTTTCAGCACTTTGCCACACTTTTCAGTACGTTACCACTACTTTTCAGCACTTTGCCACAACTTTTTAGTACTTTGCCACGACTTTGCCACAACTTTTCAGTACTTTTTCACACCTTTTCAGTACTTTGCTGCACTTCTCAGCACTTTGCCACTACTTTTCAGTACTTTGCCACTACTTTTCAGCACTTTGCCACAACTTTTCAGTACTTTACCACACCTTTTCAGTACTTTGCTGCACTTTTCAGCACTTTGCCACTACTTTTCATTACTTTGCCACAACTTTTCATTACTTTTTCACACTTGTCAGCACTTTGCCACTACTTTTCAGTTCTTTGCCACACTTATCAGTACTTTGCCACGACTTTTCATCACTTTGCCACAACTTTTCAGTACTTTGTCACACTTTTCAGTACTTTGCCACACTTTTCAGCACTTTGCCACTACTTTTCAGTACTTTGCCACTGCTTTTCATTACTTTGCCACTACTTTTCAGCACTTTGCCACAACTTTTCAGTATTTTTCAACACTTTTCAGTACTTTGCCACTACTTTTCAGTACTTTGCCACACTTTTCAGCACTTTGCCACTACTTTTCAATACTTTGCCACTACTTTTCAGCACTTTGCCACAACTTTTCAGTATTTTTCAACACTTTTCAGTACTTTGCCACTACTTTTCAGTACTTTGCCACACTTATCAGCACTTTGCCACTACTTTTCAATACTTTGCCTCTACTTTTCAGCATTTTGCCACAATTGTTCAGTACTTTGCCACACTTTTCAGTACTTTGCAACTACTTTGACACTACTTTTCAGTGCTTTGTCACACTTTTCAGCACATTGCCACAACTTTTCAGTACTTTGCAACTACTTTGACACTACTTTTCAGTACTTTGCCACTGCTTTTTATTACTTTGCCACTGCTTTTCAGCACTTTGCCACAACTTTTCATTACTTTGCCACACCTTTTCAGTACTTTGCTGCACTTTTCAGCACTTTGCCTCTACTTTTCAGTACTTTGCCACTACTTTTCAGTACTTTGCCACAACTTTTCAGCACTTTGCCACAACTTTTCAGCACTTTGCCACACTTTTCAGTACGTTACCACTACTTTTCAGCACTTTGCCACAACTTTTCAGTACTTTGACACGACTTTGCCACAACTTTTCAGTACTTTGCCACTACTTTTCAGTACTTTGCCACTGCTTTTCATTACTGTGCCACTACTTTTCAGTACTTTGCCACTACTTTTCAGCACTTTGCCACAACTTTTCAGCACTTTGCCACACTTTTCAGTACGTTACCACTACTTTTCAGCACTTTGCCACAACTTTTTAGTACTTTGCCACGACTTTGCCACAACTTTTCAGTACTTTTTCACACCTTTTCAGTACTTTGCTGCACTTCTCAGCACTTTGCCACTACTTTTCAGTACTTTGCCACTACTTTTCAGCACTTTGCCACAACTTTTCAGTACTTTACCACACCTTTTCAGTACTTTGCTGCACTTTTCAGCACTTTGCCACTACTTTTCATTACTTTGCCACAACTGTTCATTACTTTTTCACACTTGTCAGCACTTTGCCACTACTTTTCAGTTCTTTGCCACACTTATCAGTACTTTGCCACGACTTTTCATCACTTTGCCACAACTTTTCAGTACTTTGTCACACTTTTCAGTACTTTGCCACACTTTTCAGCACTTTGCCACTACTTTTCAGTACTTTGCCACTGCTTTT
Source organism: Saccoglossus kowalevskii (assembly GCF_978046115.1). Lineage (NCBI taxonomy): Eukaryota > Metazoa > Hemichordata > Enteropneusta > Harrimaniidae > Saccoglossus > Saccoglossus kowalevskii. The sequence goes on from NW_028188660.1 coordinate 74,913, forward strand.
CATTACTTTGCCACTACTTTTCAGCACTTTGCCACAACTTTTCAGTATTTTTCAACACTTTTCAGTACTTTGCCACTACTTTTCAGTACTTTGCCACACTTTTCAGCACTTTGCCACTACTTTTCAATACTTTGACACTACTTTTCAGCACTTTGCCACAACTTTTCAGTATTTGTCAACACTTTTCAGTACTTTGCCACTACTTTTCAGTACTTTGCCACACTTATCAGCACTTTGCCACTACTTTTCAATACTTTGCCTCTACTTTTCAGCATTTTGCCACAATTGTTCAGTACTTTGCCACACTTTTCAGTACTTTGCAACTACTTTGACACTACTTTTCAGTGCTTTGTCACACTTTTCAGCACATTGCCACAACTTTTCAGTACTTTGCAACTACTTTGACACTACTTTTCATCACTTTGCCACAACTTTTCAGTAATTTGCCACACTTTTCAGTACTTTGCCTCTACTTTTCAGTACTTTGCCACAACTTTCCAGTACTTTGCCACACTTTTCAGTACTTTGCAACTACTTTGCCACTACTTTTCAGTACTTTGCCACACTTTTCAGCACTTTGCCACAACTTTTCAGTATTATGCCTCTACTTTTCAGCACTTTGCCACAACTTTTCAGTATTTGCCACACTTTTCAGTACTTTGCCACTACTTTGCCACTGCTTTAAATACTTTGCCACACTTTTCAGCACTTTGCCACTACTTAACAGCACTTTGCCACAACTTTTCAGTACTTTGCCACACTTTTCAGTACTTTGCCACTACTTTGCCACTGCTTTAAATACTTTGCCACACTTTTCAGCACTTTGCCACTACTTAACAGCACTTTGCCACAACTTTTCAGTACTTTGCCACACTTTTCAGTACTTTGCCACTGCTTTTCAGTACTTTGCCACTACTTTTCAGCACTTTGCCACAACTTTTCGGTACTTTGACACACTTTTCAGCACTTTGCCACTACTTTTCAGTACTTTGCCACACTTATCAGTACTTTGCCACGACTTTGCCACAACTTTTCAGTACTTTGCCACACTTTTCAGTACTTTGCCACTGCTTTTCAGTACTTTGCCACTACTTTTCAGCACTTTGCCACAACTTTTCAGTAGTTGCCGCACTTTTCAGCACTTTGTCACTACTTTTCAGTACTTTGCCACTACTTTTCAGCACTTTGCCACAACTTTTCAGTACTTTGCCACACCTTTTCAGTACTTTGCTGCACTTTTCAGCACTTTGCCACTACTTTTCAGTACTTTGCCACTACTTTTCAGTATTTTGCCACTACTTTTCAGCACTTTGCCACACTTTTCAGTACGTTACCACTACTTTTCAGCACTTTGCCACAACTTTTTAGTACTTTGCCACGACTTTGCCAAAACTTTTCAGTACTTTTTCACACTTGTCAGCACTTTGCCACTACTTTTCAGTACTTTGCCACTGCTTTTCATTACTTTGCCACTACTTTTCAGCACTTTGCCACAACTTTTCAGTACTTTGCCACACCTTTTCAGTACTTTGCTGCACTTTTCAGCACTTTGCCACTACTTTTCAGTACTTTGCCACTACCTTTCAGCACTTTGCCACAACTTTTCGGTACTTCGACACCCTTTTCAGTACTTTGCCACACTTGTCAGTACGTTGCCACTACTTTTCAGCACTTTGCCACAACTTTTTAATACTTTGCCACGACTTTGCCACAACTTTTCAGTACTTTTTCACACTTGTCAGCACTTTGCCACTACTTTTCAGTTCTTTGCCACACTTATCAGTACTTTGCCACGACTTTTCATCACTTTGCCACAACTTTTCAGTACTTTGTCACACTTTTCAGTACTTTGCCACAACTTTTCAGCACTTTGCCACACTTTTCAGTACGTTACCACTACTTTTCAGCACTTTGCCACAACTTTTTAGTACTTTGCCACGACTTTGCCACAACTTTTCAGTACTTTTTCACACCTTTTCAGTACTTTGCTGCACTTCTCAGCACTTTGCCACTACTTTTCAGTACTTTGCCACTACTTTTCAGCACTTTGCCACAACTTTTCAGTACTTTACCACACCTTTTCAGTACTTTGCTGCACTTTTCAGCACTTTGCCACTACTTTTCATTACTTTGCCACAACTTTTCATTACTTTTTCACACTTGTCAGCACTTTGCCACTACTTTTCAGTTCTTTGCCACACTTATCAGTACTTTGCCACGACTTTTCATCACTTTGCCACAACTTTTCAGTACTTTGTCACACTTTTCAGTACTTTGCCACACTTTTCAGCACTTTGCCACTACTTTTCAGTACTTTGCCACTGCTTTTCATTACTTTGCCACTACTTTTCAGCACTTTGCCACAACTTTTCAGTATTTTTCAACACTTTTCAGTACTTTGCCACTACTTTTCAGTACTTTGCCACACTTTTCAGCACTTTGCCACTACTTTTCAATACTTTGACACTACTTTTCAGCACTTTGCCACAACTTTTCAGTATTTGTCAACACTTTTCAGTACTTTGCCACTACTTTTCAGTACTTTGCCACACTTATCAGCACTTTGCCACTACTTTTCAATACTTTGCCTCTACTTTTCAGCATTTTGCCACAATTGTTCAGTACTTTGCCACACTTTTCAGTACTTTGCAACTACTTTGACACTACTTTTCAGTGCTTTGTCACACTTTTCAGCACATTGCCACAACTTTTCAGTACTTTGCAACTACTTTGACACTACTTTTCATCACTTTGCCACAACTTTTCAGTAATTTGCCACACTTTTCAGTACTTTGCCTCTACTTTTCAGTACTTTGCCACAACTTTCCAGTACTTTGCCACACTTTTCAGTACTTTGCAACTACTTTGCCACTACTTTTCAGTACTTTGCCACACTTTTCAGCACTTTGCCACAACTTTTCAGTATTATGCCTCTACTTTTCAGCACTTTGCCACAACTTTTCAGTATTTGCCACACTTTTCAGTACTTTGCCACTACTTTGCCACTGCTTTAAATACTTTGCCACACTTTTCAGCACTTTGCCACTACTTAACAGCACTTTGCCACAACTTTTCAGTACTTTGCCACACTTTTCAGTACTTTGCCACTACTTTGCCACTGCTTTAAATACTTTGCCACACTTTTCAGCACTTTGCCACTACTTAACAGCACTTTGCCACAACTTTTCAGTACTTTGCCACACTTTTCAGTACTTTGCCACTGCTTTTCAGTACTTTGCCACTACTTTTCAGCACTTTGCCACAACTTTTCGGTACTTTGACACACTTTTCAGCACTTTGCCACTACTTTTCAGTACTTTGCCACACTTATCAGTACTTTGCCACGACTTTGCCACAACTTTTCAGTACTTTGCCACACTTTTCAGTACTTTGCCACTGCTTTTCAGTACTTTGCCACTACTTTTCAGCACTTTGCCACAACTTTTCAGTAGTTGCCACACTTTTCAGCACTTTGTCACTACTTTTCAGTACTTTGCCACTACTTTTCAGCACTTTGCCACAACTTTTCAGTACTTTGCCACACCTTTTCAGTACTTTGCTGCACTTTTCAGCACTTTGCCACTACTTTTCAGTACTTTGCCACTACTTTTCAGTATTTTGCCACTACTTTTCAGCACTTTGCCACACTTTTCAGTACGTTACCACTACTTTTCAGCACTTTGCCACAACTTTTTAGTACTTTGCCACGACTTTGCCAAAACTTTTCAGTACTTTTTCACACTTGTCAGCACTTTGCCACTACTTTTCAGTACTTTGCCACTGCTTTTCATTACTTTGCCACTACTTTTCAGCACTTTGCCACAACTTTTCAGTACTTTGCCACACCTTTTCAGTACTTTGCTGCACTTTTCAGCACTTTGCCACTACTTTTCAGTACTTTGCCACTACCTTTCAGCACTTTGCCACAACTTTTCGGTACTTCGACACCCTTTTCAGTACTTTGCCACACTTGTCAGTACGTTGCCACTACTTTTCAGCACTTTGCCACAACTTTTTAATACTTTGCCACGACTTTGCCACAACTTTTCATTACTTTTTCACACTTGTCAGCACTTTGCCACTACTTTTCAGTTCTTTGCCACACTTATCAGTACTTTGCCACGACTTTTCATCACTTTGCCACAACTTTTCAGTACTTTGTCACACTTTTCAGTACTTTGCCACACTTTTCAGCACTTTGCCACAACTTTTCAGTACTTTGCCACACCTTTTCAGTACTTTGCTGCACTTTTCAGCACTTTGCCACTACTTTTCATTACTTTGCCACTACTTTTCAGTACTTTGCCACTACTTTTCAGCACTTTGCCACAACTTTTCAGCACTTTGCCACACTTTTCAGTACGTTGCCACTACTTTTCAGCACTTTGCCACAACTTTTTACTACTTTGCCACACTTTTCAGTACTTTGCCACGACTTTGCCACAACTTTTCAGTACTTTGCCACTGCTTTTCAGTACTTTGCCACTACTTTTCAGCACTTTGCCACAACTTTTCAGTACTTTCCCGCACTTTTCAGCGCTTTGTCACTACTTTTCAGTACTTTGCCACTACGTTTCAGCACTTTGCCACAACTTTTCAGTACTTTGACACGACTTTGCCACAACTTTTCAGTACTTTGCCACTACTTTTCAGTACTTTGCCACTGCTTTTCATTACTTTGCCACTACTTTTCAGCACTTTGCCATAAATTTTCAGTACTTTGCCACACCTTTTCAGTACTTTGCTGCACTTTTCAGCACTTTGCCACTACTTTTCAGTACTTTGCCACTACTTTTCAGTACTTTGCCACTACTTTTCAGCACTTTGCCACAACTTTTCAGCACTTTGCAACACTTTTCAGTACGTTACCACTACTTTTTAGCACTTTGCCACAACTTTTTAGTACTTTGCCACCACTTTGCCACAACTTTTCATTACTTTTTCACACTTGTCAGCACTTTGCCACTACTTTTCAGTTCTTTGCCACACTTATCAGTACTTTGCCACGACTTTTCATCACTTTGCCACAACTTTTCAGTACTTTGTCACACTTTTCAGTACTTTGCCACACTTTTCAGCACTTTGCCACTACTTTTCAGTACTTTGCCACTGCTTTTCATTACTTTGCCACAACTTTTCAGTATTTGCCACACTTTTCAGTACTTTGCCACTACTTTGCCACTGCTTTAAATACTTTGCCACACTTTTCAGCACTTTGCCACTACTTAACAGCACTTTGCCACAACTTTTCAGTACTTTGCCAAACTTTTTAGTACTTTGCCACTACTTTGCTACTACTTTTCATCACTTTGCCACTACTTTTCAGCACTTTGCCACACTTTTCAGTACTTTGCCACTGCTTTTCAGTACTTTGCCACTACTTTTCAGCACTTTGCCACAACTTTTCGGTACTTTGACACACTTTTCAGCACTTTGCCACTTCTTTTCAGTACTTTGCCACACTTATCAGTACTTTGCCACGACTTTGCCACAACTTTTCAGTACTTTGCCACACTTTTCAGTACTTTGCCACTGCTTTTCAGTACTTTGCCACTACTTTTCAGCACTTTGCCACAACTTTTCAGTAGTTGCCGCACTTTTCAGCACTTTGTCACTACTTTTCAGTACTTTGCCACTACTTTTCAGCACTTTGCCACAACTTTTCAGTACTTTGCCACACCTTTTCAGTACTTTGCTGCACTTTTCAGCACTTTGCCACTACTTTTCAGTACTTTGCCACTACTTTTCAGTATTTTGCCACTACTTTTCAGCACTTTGCCACACTTTTCAGTACGTTACCACTACTTTTCAGCACTTTGCCACAACTTTTTAGTACTTTGCCACGACTTTGCCAAAACTTTTCAGTACTTTTTCACACTTGTCAGCACTTTGCCACTACTTTTCAGTACTTTGCCACTGCTTTTCATTACTTTGCCACTACTTTTCAGCACTTTGCCACAACTTTTCAGTACTTTGCCACACCTTTTCAGTACTTTGCTGCACTTTTCAGCACTTTGCCACTACTTTTCAGTACTTTGCCACTACCTTTCAGCACTTTGCCACAACTTTTCGGTACTTCGACACCCTTTTCAGTACTTTGCCACACTTGTCAGTACGTTGCCACTACTTTTCAGCACTTTGCCACAACTTTTTAATACTTTGCCACGACTTTGCCACAACTTTTCATTACTTTTTCACACTTGTCAGCACTTTGCCACTACTTTTCAGTTCTTTGCCACACTTATCAGTACTTTGCCACGACTTTTCATCACTTTGCCACAACTTTTCAGTACTTTGTCACACTTTTCAGTACTTTGCCACACTTTTCAGCACTTTGCCACTACTTTTCATTACTTTGCCACTACTTTTCAGCACTTTGCCACAACTTTTCAGTACTTTGCCACACCTTTTCAGTACTTTGCTGCACTTTTCAGCACTTTGCCACTACTTTTCATTACTTTGCCACTACTTTTCAGTACTTTGCCACTACTTTTCAGCACTTTGCCACAACTTTTCAGCACTTTGCCACACTTTTCAGTACGTTGCCACTACTTTTCAGCACTTTGCCACAACTTTTTACTACTTTGCCACACTTTTCAGTACTTTGCCACGACTTTGCCACAACTTTTCAGTACTTTGCCACTGCTTTTCAGTACTTTGCCACTACTTTTCAGCACTTTGCCACAACTTTTCAGTACTTTCCCGCACTTTTCAGCGCTTTGTCACTACTTTTCAGTACTTTGCCACTACGTTTCAGCACTTTGCCACAACTTTTCAGTACTTTGACACGACTTTGCCACAACTTTTCAGTACTTTGCCACTACTTTTCAGTACTTTGCCACTGCTTTTCATTACTTTGCCACTACTTTTCAGCACTTTGCCATAAATTTTCAGTACTTTGCCACACCTTTTCAGTACTTTGCTGCACTTTTCAGCACTTTGCCACTACTTTTCAGTACTTTGCCACTACTTTTCAGTACTTTGCCACTACTTTTCAGCACTTTGCCACAACTTTTCAGCACTTTGCAACACTTTTCAGTACGTTACCACTACTTTTTAGCACTTTGCCACAACTTTTTAGTACTTTGCCACCACTTTGCCACAACTTTTCATTACTTTTTCACACTTGTCAGCACTTTGCCACTACTTTTCAGTTCTTTGCCACACTTATCAGTACTTTGCCACGACTTTTCATCACTTTGCCACAACTTTTCAGTACTTTGTCACACTTTTCAGTACTTTGCCACACTTTTCAGCACTTTGCCACTACTTTTCAGTACTTTGCCACTGCTTTTCATTACTTTGCCACTACTTTTCAGCACTTTGCCACAACTTTTCAGTATTTTTCAACACTTTTCAGTACTTTGCCACTACTTTTCAGTACTTTGCCACACTTTTCAGCACTTTGCCACTACTTTTCAATACTTTGCCACTACTTTTCAGCACTTTGCCACAACTTTTCAGTATTTTTCAACACTTTTCAGTACTTTGCCACTACTTTTCAGTACTTTGCCACACTTATCAGCACTTTGCCACTACTTTTCAATACTTTGCCTCTACTTTTCAGCATTTTGCCACAATTGTTCAGTACTTTGCCACACTTTTCAGTACTTTGCAACTACTTTGACACTACTTTTCAGTGCTTTGTCACACTTTTCAGCACATTGCCACAACTTTTCAGTACTTTGCAACTACTTTGACACTACTTTTCATCACTTTGCCACAACTTTTCAGTAATTTGCCACACTTTTCAGTACTTTGCCTCTACTTTTCAGTACTTTGCCACAACTTTCCAGTACTTTGCCACAATTTTCAGTACTTTGCAACTACTTTGCCACTACTTTTCAGTACTTTGCCACACTTTTCAGCACTTTGCCACACCTTTTCAGTATTATGCCTCTACTTTTCAGCACTTTGCCACAACTTTTCAGTATTTGCCACACTTTTCAGTACTTTGCCACTACTTTGCCACTGCTTTAAATACTTTGCCACACTTTTCAGCACTTTGCCACTACTTAACAGCACTTTGCCACAACTTTTCAGTACTTTGCCAAACTTTTTAGTACTTTGCCACTACTTTGCTACTACTTTTCATCACTTTGCCACTACTTTTCAGCACTTTGCCACACTTTTCAGTACTTTGCCACTGCTTTTCAGTACTTTGCCACTACTTTTCAGCACTTTGCCACAACTTTTCGGTACTTTGACACACTTTTCAGCACTTTGCCACTACTTTTCAGTACTTTGCCACACTTATCAGTACTTTGCCACGACTTTGCCACAACTTTTCAGTACTTTGCCACACTTTTCAGTACTTTGCCACTGCTTTTCAGTACTTTGCCACTACTTTTCAGCACTTTGCCACAACTTTTCAGTAGTTGCCGCACTTTTCAGCACTTTGTCACTACTTTTCAGTACTTTGCCACTACTTTTCAGCACTTTGCCACAACTTTTCAGTACTTTGCCACACCTTTTCAGTACTTTGCTGCACTTTTCAGCACTTTGCCACTACTTTTCAGTACTTTGCCACTACTTTTCAGTATTTTGCCACTACTTTTCAGCACTTTGCCACACTTTTCAGTACGTTACCACTACTTTTCAGCACTTTGCCACAACTTTTTAGTACTTTGCCACGACTTTGCCAAAACTTTTCAGTACTTTTTCACACTTGTCAGCACTTTGCCACTACTTTTCAGTACTTTGCCACTGCTTTTCATTACTTTGCCACTACTTTTCAGCACTTTGCCACAACTTTTCAGTACTTTGCCACACCTTTTCAGTACTTTGCTGCACTTTTCAGCACTTTGCCACTACTTTTCAGTACTTTGCCACTACCTTTCAGCACTTTGCCACAACTTTTCGGTACTTCGACACCCTTTTCAGTACTTTGCCACACTTGTCAGTACGTTGCCACTACTTTTCAGCACTTTGCCACAACTTTTTAATACTTTGCCACGACTTTGCCACAACTTTTCATTACTTTTTCACACTTGTCAGCACTTTGCCACTACTTTTCAGTTCTTTGCCACACTTATCAGTACTTTGCCACGACTTTTCATCACTTTGCCACAACTTTTCAGTACTTTGTCACACTTTTCAGTACTTTGCCACACTTTTCAGCACTTTGCCACTACTTTTCATTACTTTGCCACTACTTTTCAGCACTTTGCCACAACTTTTCAGCACTTTGCCACACTTTTCAGTACGTTGCCACTACTTTTCAGCACTTTGCCACAACTTTTTACTACTTTACCACACTTTTCAGTACTTTGCCACGACTTTGCCACAACTTTTCAGTACTTTGCCACTGCTTTTCAGTACTTTGCCACTACTTTTCAGCACTTTGCCACAACTTTTCAGTACTTTCCCGCACTTTTCAGCGCTTTGTCACTACTTTTCAGTACTTTGCCACTACGTTTCAGCACTTTGCCACAACTTTTCAGTACTTTGACACGACTTTGCCACAACTTTTCAGTACTTTGCCACTACTTTTCAGTACTTTGCCACTGCTTTTCATTACTTTGCCACTACTTTTCAGCACTTTGCCATAAATTTTCAGTACTTTGCCACACCTTTTCAGTACTTTGCTGCACTTTTCAGCACTTTGCCACTACTTTTCAGTACTTTGCCACTACTTTTCAGTACTTTGCCACTACTTTTCAGCACTTTGCCACAACTTTTCAGCACTTTGCAACACTTTTCAGTACGTTACCACTACTTTTTAGCACTTTGCCACAACTTTTTAGTACTTTGCCACCACTTTGCCACAACTTTTCAGTACTTTTTCACACTTGTCAGCACTTTGCCACTACTTTTCAGTACTTTGCCACACTTATCAGTACTTTGCCACGACTTTTCATCACTTTGCCACAACTTTTCAGTACTTTGTCACACTTTTCAGTACTTTGCCACACTTTTCAGTACTTTGCCACTACTTTTCAGCACTTTGCCACAACTTTTCAGCACTTTGCCACACTTTTCAGTACGTTGCCACTACTTTTCAGCACTTTGCCACGACTTTGCCACAACTTTTCAGTACTTTGCCACACTTTTCAGTACTTTGCCACTGCTTTTCAGTACTTTGCCACTACTTTTCAGCACTTTGCCACAACTTTTCGGTACTTTGACACACTTTTCAGTACTTTGCCACGACTTTGCCACAACTTTTCATTACTTTGCCACACTTTTCAGCACTTTGCCACTGCTTTTCAGTACTTTGCCACTACTTTTCAGCACTTTGCCTCAACTTTGCAGTACTTTGCCGCACTTTTCAGCACTTTGGCACTACTTTTCAGTACTTTGCCACTACGTTTCAGCACTTTGCCACAACTGTTCAGTACTTTGCCACACTTTTCAGCACTTTGCCACTACTTTTCAGTACTTTGCCACACTTATCAGTACTTTGCCACGACTTTGCCACAACTTTTCAGTACTTTGTCACACTTTTCAGTACTTTGCCACACTTTTCAGCACTTTGCCACTAATTTTCAGTACTTTGCCACTGCTTTTCATTACTTTGCCACTACTTTTCAGCACTTTGCCACATCTTTTCAGTACTTTACCACACCTTTTCTGTACTTTGCTGCACTTTTCAGCACTTTGCCACTACTTTTCATTACTTTGCCACTACTTTTCAGTACTTTGCCACTACTTTTCAACACTTTGCCACGCTTTTCAGTACGTTGCCACTACTTTTCAGCACTTTGCCACAACTTTTCAGTACTTTGACACGACTTTGCCACAACTTTTCAGTACTTTGCCACTACTTTTCAGTACTTTGCCACTGCTTTTCATTACTTTGCCACTACTTTTCAGCACTTTGCCACAACTTTTCATTACTTTGCCACACCTTTTCAGTACTTTGCTGCACTTTTCAGCACTTTGCCTCTACTTTTCAGTACTTTGCCACTACTTTTCAGTACTTTGCCACAACTTTTCAGCACTTTGCCACAACTTTTCAGCACTTTGCCACACTTTTCAGTACGTTACCACTACTTTTCAGCACTTTGCCACAACTTTTCAGTACTTTGACACGACTTTGCCACAACTTTTCAGTACTTTGCCACTACTTTTCAGTACTTTGCCACTGCTTTTCATTACTTTGCCACTACTTTTCAGTACTTTGCCACTACTTTTCAGCACTTTGCCACAACTTTTCAGCACTTTGCCACACTTTTCAGTACGTTACCACTACTTTTCAGCACTTTGCCACAACTTTTTAGTACTTTGCCACGACTTTGCCACAACTTTTCAGTACTTTTTCACACCTTTTCAGTACTTTGCTGCACTTCTCAGCACTTTGCCACTACTTTTCAGTACTTTGCCACTACTTTTCAGCACTTTGCCACAACTTTTCAGTACTTTACCACACCTTTTCAGTACTTTGCTGCACTTTTCAGCACTTTGCCACTACTTTTCATTACTTTGCCACTACTTTTCAGTACTTTGCCACTACTTTTCAGCACTTTGCCACAACTTTTTAGTACTTTGCCACGACTTTGCCACAACTTGTCATTACTTTTTCACACTTGTCAGCACTTTGCCACTACTTTTCAGTTCGTTGCCACACTTATCAGTACTTTGCCACGACTTTTCATCACTTTGCCACAACTTTTCAGTACTTTGTCACACTTTTCAGTACTTTGCCACACTTTTCAGCACTTTGCCACTACTTTTCAGTACTTTGCCACTGCTTTTCATTACTTTGCCACTACTTTTCAGCACTTTGCCACAACTTTTCAGTATTTTTCAACACTTTTCAGTACTTTGCCACTACTTTTCAGTACTTTGCCACACTTTTCAGCACTTTGCCACTACTTTTCAATACTTTGCCACACTTATCAGCACTTTGCCACTACTTTTCAATACTTTGCCTCTACTTTTCAGCATTTTGCCACAATTGTTCAGTACTTTGCCACACTTTTCAGCACTCTGCCACTACTTTTCAGTACTTTGCCACTGCTTTTCATTACTTTGCCACTACTTTTCAGCACTTTGCCACAACTTTTCAGTATTTTTCAACACTTTTCAGTACTTTGCCACTACTTTTCAGTACTTTGCCACACTTTTCAGCACTTTGCCACTACTTTTCAGTACTTTGCCACACTTATCAGCACTTTGCCACTACTTTTCAATACTTTGCCTCTACTTTTCAGCATTTTGCCACAATTGTTCAGTACTTTGCCACACTTTTCAGTACTTTGCAACTACTTTGACACTACTTTTCAGTGCTTTGTCACACTTTTCAGCACATTGCCACAACTTTTCAGTACTTTGCAACTACTTTGACACTACTTTTCATCACTTTGCCACAACTTTTCAGTAATTTGCCACACTTTTCAGTACTTTGCCTCTACTTTTCAGTACTTTGCCACAACTTTCCAGTACTTTGCCACACTTTTCAATACTTTGCAACTACTTTGCCACTACTTTTCAGTACTTTGCCACACTTTTCAGCACTTTGCCACAACTTTTCAGTATTATGCCTCTACTTTTCAGCACTTTGCCACAACTTTTCAGTACTTTGCCACTACTTTTCAGTACTTTGCCACTGCTTTTCATTACTTTGCCACTACTTTTCAGTACTTTGCCACTACTTTTCAGCACTTTGCCACAACTTTTCAGCACTTTGCCACACTTTTCAGTACGTTACCACTACTTTTCAGCACTTTGCCACAACTTTTTAGTACTTTGCCACGACTTTGCCACAACTTTTCAGTACTTTTTCACACCTTTTCAGTACTTTGCTGCACTTCTCAGCACTTTGCCACTACTTTTCAGTACTTTGCCACTACTTTTCAGCACTTTGCCACAACTTTTCAGTACTTTACCACACCTTTTCAGTACTTTGCTGCACTTTTCAGCACTTTGCCACTACTTTTCATTACTTTGCCACTACTTTTCAGTACTTTGCCACTACTTTTCAGCACTTTGCCACAACTTTTTAGTACTTTGCCACGACTTTGCCACAACTTTTCATTACTTTTTCACACTTGTCAGCACTTTGCCACTACTTTTCAGTTCGTTGCCACACTTATCAGTACTTTGCCACGACTTTTCATCACTTTGCCACAACTTTTCAGTACTTTGTCACACTTTTCAGTACTTTGCCACACTTTTCAGCACTTTGCCACTACTTTTCAGTACTTTGCCACTGCTTTTCATTACTTTGCCACTACTTTTCAGCACTTTGCCACAACTTTTCAGTATTTTTCAACACTTTTCAGTACTTTGCCACTACTTTTCAGTACTTTGCCACACTTTTCAGCACTTTGCCACTACTTTTCAATACTTTGCCACTACTTTTCAGCACTTTGCCACAACTTTTCAGTATTTTTCAACACTTTTCAGTACTTTGCCACTACTTTTCAGTACTTTGCCACACTTATCAGCACTTTGCCACTACTTTTCAATACTTTGCCTCTACTTTTCAGCATTTTGCCACAATTGTTCAGTACTTTGCCACACTTTTCAGTACTTTGCAACTACTTTGACACTACTTTTCAGTGCTTTGTCACACTTTTCAGCACATTGCCACAACTTTTCAGTACTTTGCAACTACTTTGACACTACTTTTCATCACTTTGCCACAACTTTTCAGTAATTTGCCACACTTTTCAGTACTTTGCCTCTACTTTTCAGTACTTTGCCACAACTTTCCAGTACTTTGCCACACTTTTCAATACTTTGCAACTACTTTGCCACTACTTTTCAGTACTTTGCCACACTTTTCAGCACTTTGCCACAACTTTTCAGTATTATGCCTCTACTTTTCAGCACTTTGCCACAACTTTTCAGTATTTGCCACACTTTTCAGTACTTTGCCACTACTTTGCCACTGCTTTAAATACTTTGCCACACTTTTCAGCACTTTGCCACTACTTAACAGCACTTTGCCACAACTTTTCAGTACTTTGCCAAACTTTTTAGTACTTTGCCACTACTTTGCTACTACTTTTCATCACTTTGCCACTACTTTTCAGCACTTTGCCACAACTTTTCAGTACTTTGCCACTACTTTTCAGCACTTTGCCACAACTTTTCATTATTTTGCCACTACTTTTCAGTACTTTGCCACACTTTTCAGCACTTTGCCACTACTTTTCAGTATTATGCCAATACTTTTCAGCACGTTGCCACAACTTTTCAGTACTTTGCCACACTTTTCAGTACTTTGCCACTACTATTCAGCACTTTGCCACACTTTTTAGAACTTTGCCACTACTTTTCAGTACTTTGCCTCACTTTTCAGCACTTTGCCACTTCTTTTCAGTATTATGCCTCTACTTTTCAGCACTTTGCCACAACTTTTCAGTACTTTGCCACTCTTTTCAGTACTTTGCCACAACTTTTCAGTACTTTGCCACTACTGTTCAGCACTTTGCCACAACTTTTCAGTATTTTGAAACTACTTTTCAGTACTTTGCCACACTTTTCAGCACTTTGCCACTAATTTTCAGTATTATGCCAATACTTTTCAGCACGTTGCCACAACGTTTCAGTACTTTGCCACACTTTTCAGTACTTTGCCACTACTATTCAGCACTTTGCCACACTTTTTAGAACTTTGCCACTACTTTTCAGTACTTTGCTTCACTTTTCTGCACTTTGCCACTTCTTTCAGTATTATGCCACTACTTTTCAGCACTTTGCCACAACTTTTCAGCACTTTGCCACACTTTTTAGTACTTTGCCACACTTTTCAGCACTTTGCCACTACTTTTCAGTATTATGCCTCTACTTTTCAGCACTTTGCCACAACTTTTCATCACTTTGCCACAACTTTTCAGTACTTTGCCACTACTTTTCCACACTTTTCAGCACTTTGCCACTACTTTTCAGTACTTTGAGACTACTTTTCAGCACTTTGCCACAACTTTTCAGTACTTTGCCACACTTTTCAGTACTCTGCCACTAATTTTCAATATTTTGCCACTCTTTTCAGCGCTTTGCCACTACTTTTCAGTACTTTGCCACTACTTTTCAGCACTTTGCCACTACTTTTCAGTACTTTGCCACACTTTTCAGTACTTTGCCACTACTTTGCCACTACTATTCAGCACTTTGCCACACTTTCCAGCACATTGCCACAACTTTTCAGTATTTTGCAACACTTTTCAGTATTTTGCCACTACTTTACAGTACTTTGCCAATAATTTTCATCACTTTGCCACAACTTTTCTGTACTTTGCCACTACTTTTCATCACTTTGCCACTACTTTTCAGCACTTTGCCACTACCATTCTGCACTTTGCCACACTTTTCAGCCTTTTGCCACATCTTTCCAGTACTTTGCCACACTTTTCAGTACTTTGCAACTACTTTGCCACTACTTTGCAGTACTTTGCCACACTTTTCAGCACTTTGCCACTACTTTTCAGTATTATGCCACTACTTTTCATCACTTTGCCACAACTTTTCAGTACTATGCCACACTTTTCAGCACTTTGCCACTACTTTTCAGTACTTTGCCACACTTTCCAGCACATTGCCACAACTTTTCAGCATTTTGGCACAACTTTTCAGTAATTTGTCACACTTTTCAGTATTTTGCCACTACTATTCAGTACTTTGCCACTACTTTTCATCACTTTGCTACAACTTTTCAGTACTTTGCCACTACTTTGCCTCTACTTTTCTGTACCTTGCCACACTTTTCAGCACTTTGCCACAACTTTTCAGTACTTTGCCACTACTTTTCAGAATTTTGCCCCAACTTTTCAGTACTTTGTCACACTTTTCAGTACTTGGCCACTACTTTGCCACACTTTTCAGCACTTTGCCACCACTTTTCAGTACTTTGCCACTACTTTTCAGTATTTTGCCACACTTGTCAGCACTTTGCCACAACTTTTCAGTACTTTGCCACACTTTTCAGTACTTTGCCACTACTTTTCAGTACTTTGTCACACTTTTCAGTACTTTGCCACTACTTTGCCACTACCTTTCAGTACTTTGCCACACTTTTCAGCACTTTGCCACTATTTTTCAGTACTTTGCCACTACTTTTCAGCACTTTGCCACAACTTTTCAGAATTTTACCACAACTTTTCAGTACTTTGCCACACTTTTCAGTACTTTGCCACAAATTTGCTACCTCTTTTCATCACTTTGCCACTACTTTTCAGCACTTTGCTACTACTTTTCAGTACTTTGCCGCTACTTTGCCACTACTTTTCTGTACCTTGCCACACTTTTCAGCACTTTGCCACAAATTTTCAGTACTTTGCCACTACTTTTCAGAATTTTACCACAACTTTTCAGTACTTTGCCACACTTTTCAGTACTTGGCCACTACTTTGCCACAGTTTTCAGCACTTTGCCACCAATTTTCAGTACTTTGCCACTACTTTTCAGTATTTTGCCACACTTTTCAGCACTTTGCCACAACTTTTCAGTACTTTGCCACACTTTTCAGTGCTTTGCCACTATTTTGCCACTACTTTTCAGTACTTTGTCACACTTTTCAGTACTTTGCCACTACTTTGCAACTACTTTTCAGTACTTTGCCACACTTTTCAGCACTTTGCCACAACTTTTCAGTACTTTGCCACACTTTTCAGTACTTTGCCACAAATTTGCTACTACTTTTCATCACTTTGCCACTACTTTTCAGCACTTTGCTACAACTTTTCAGTACTTTGCCGCTACTTTGCCACTTATTTTCAGCACTTTGCCACTAATTTTCAGTACTTTGCCACTACTTTTCAGCACGTTGCCACAACTTTTCAGTACATTGCCACACTATTCCTTACTTTGCCACTACTTTTCTGCACGTTGCAACACTTTTCGCACTTTGCCACAACTGTTCAGTACTTTGCCTCTACTTTTCAGTACTTTGCCACTACTTTTCAGCACTTTGCCACAATTTGTCAGTACATTGCCACACTTTTCAGTACTTTGCCAACACTTTTCTGCACTTTGCAACACTTTTCGCACTTTGCCACAACTGTTCAGTACTTTGCCACTACTTTTCAGCACATTGCCACAACTTTTCAGTACTTTGCCCCACTTGTCAGTACTTTGCCACTAATTTGACAATACTTTTCAGCACTTTGCCACACTTTTCAGCACTTTGCCACTACTTTTCAGTACTTTGCCACACTTTTCAGTACTTTGCCACTACTTTTCAGTACTTTGCCACTTATTTTCAGCACTTTGATACAATTTTTCTGTACTTTGCCACACTTTTCAGTACTTTGCCACACTTTTCAGCTCTTTGCCACTACTTTTCAGTACTTTGCCACTACTTTTCAGCACTTTGCCACAACTTTTCAATACTTTGCCACAATTTTCAGTACTTTGCCACTACTTTACCCCTACTTTTCAGCACTTTGCAACACTTTTCAGCACTTTGCCACTACTTTTCAGCATTTTGCCACAACTTTTCAGTACTTTGCCACACTTTTCAGTACTTTGCAACTACTTTGCCACTACTTTTCAGTACTTTGCCACACTTTTCAGCACTTTGCCACTATTTGTCAGTACTTTGCAACTACTTTTCAGTACTTTGCCACTACTTTTCAGCACTTTGCCACAACTTCTCATTACTTTGCAGCACTTTTCAGCACTTTGCCACTACTTTTCATTACTTTGCCACTACTTTTCAGCACGGTGCCACAACTTTTCAGTACTTTGCCACACTGTTCAGTACTTTGCCACTACTTTGCCACAACTTTTCAATACTTTGCCACACTTTTCAGCACTTTGCCACTACTTTTCAGTACTTTGCCACTACTTTTCAGCACTTTGCTACTACTTTTCAGTACTTTGCCGCTACTTTGCCACTACTTTTCTGTACCTTGCCACACTTTTCAGCACTTTGCCACAAATTTTCAGTACTTTGCCACTACTTTTCAGAATTTTACCACAACTTTTCAGTACTTTGCCACACTTTTCAGTACTTGGCCACTACTTTGCCACAGTTTTCAGCACTTTGCCACCAATTTTCAGTACTTTGCCACTACTTTTCAGTATTTTGCCACACTTTTCAGCACTTTGCCACAACTTTTCAGTACTTTGCCACACTTTTCAGTGCTTTGCCACTATTTTGCCACTACTTTTCAGTACTTTGTCACACTTTTCAGTACTTTGCCACTACTTTGCAACTACTTTTCAGTACTTTGCCACACTTTTCAGCACTTTGCCACAACTTTTCAGTACTTTGCCACACTTTTCAGTACTTTGCCACAAATTTGCTACTACTTTTCATCACTTTGCCACTACTTTTCAGCACTTTGCTACAACTGTTCAGTACTTTGCCGCTACTTTGCCACTTATTTTCAGCACTTTGCCACTAATTTTCAGTACTTTGCCACTACTTTTCAGCACGTTGCCACAACTTTTCAGTACATTGCCACACTATTCCTTAAACTCATAGTTGCTGTCGACATAGGAAGTAAAGTAAGCAAATAACACCGAATAAACGGCAAGGTAAAGACTATGTCTAATTATAGTAAATACGTACTGCGTGCGTGACTCGAACCGGCGCTCGCGTACGGCACCTAATCGCCTAGCTACACGCCACTACACGTCTTCCCCTCGGCCACCGGGCATCCCCAAAAAAGGATGCTTAATAACCGAGCTTATTACGTGCAGAGAACGTGAAACCCGTCCACGCGATACGCGCCACACAGCATGGCCAGAATGCGGCAAAGGCCTTCAGATCTGGCTGTAGTAGGATGGTGAAAGTAACGGTACAGCATTTTAACAGTGAATAAGTACTGAGAAATAATTTTTAAACTCATAGTTGCTGTCGACATAGGAAGTAAAGTAAGCAAATAACACCGAATAAACGGCAAGGTAAAGACTATGTCTAATTATAGTAAATACGTACTGCGTGCGTGACTCGAACCGGCGCTCGCGTACGGCACCTAATCGCACGTAAATACTTTCACCATCCTACTACAGCCAGATCTGAAGGCCTTTGCCGCATTCTGGCCATGCTGTGTGGCGCGTATCGCGTGGACGGGTTTCACGTTCTCTGCACGTAATAAGCTCGGTTATTAAGCATCCTTTTTTGGGGATGCCCGGTGGCCGAGGGGAAGACGTGTAGTGGCGTGTAGCTAGGCGATTAGGTGCCGTACGCGAGCGCCGGTTCGAGTCACGCACGCAGTACGTATTTACTATAATTAGACATAGTCTTTACCTTGCCGTTTATTCGGTGTTATTTGCTTACTTTACTTCCTATGTCGACAGCAACTATGAGTTTAAAAATTATTTCTCAGTACTTATTCACTGTTAAAATGCTGTACCGTTACTTTCACCATCCTACTACAGCCAGATCTGAAGGCCTTTGCCGCATTCTGGCCATGCTGTGTGGCGCGTATCGCGTGGACGGGTTTCACGTTCTCTGCACGTAATAAGCTCGGTTATTAAGCATCCTTTTTTGGGGATGCCCGGTGGCCGAGGGGAAGACGTGTAGTGGCGTGTAGCTAGGCGATTAGGTGCCGTACGCGAGCGCCGGTTCGAGTCACGCACGCAGTACGTATTTACTATAATTAGACATAGTCTTTACCTTGCCGTTTATTCGGTGTTATTTGCTTACTTTACTTCCTATGTCGACAGCAACTATGAGTTTAAAAATTATTTCTCAGTACTTATTCACTGTTAAAATGCTGTACCGTTACTTTCACCATCCTACTACAGCCAGATCTGAAGGCCTTTGCCGCATTCTGGCCATGCTGTGTGGCGCGTATCGCGTGGACGGGTTTCACGTTCTCTGCACGTAATAAGCTCGGTTATTAAGCATCCTTTTTTGGGGATGCCCGGTGGCCGAGGGGAAGACGTGTAGTGGCGTGTAGCTAGGCGATTAGGTGCCGTACGCGAGCGCCGGTTCGAGTCACGCACGCAGTACGTATTTACTATAATTAGACATAGTCTTTACCTTGCCGTTTATTCGGTGTTATTTGCTTACTTTACTTCCTATGTCGACAGCAACTATGAGTTTAAAAATTATTTCTCAGTACTTATTCACTGTTAAAATGCTGTACCGTTACTTTCACCATCCTACTACAGCCAGATCTGAAGGCCTTTGCCGCATTCTGGCCATGCTGTGTGGCGCGTATCGCGTGGACGGGTTTCACGTTCTCTGCACGTAATAAGCTCGGTTATTAAGCATCCTTTTTTGGGGATGCCCGGTGGCCGAGGGGAAGACGTGTAGTGGCGTGTAGCTAGGCGATTAGGTGCCGTACGCGAGCGCCGGTTCGAGTCACGCACGCAGTACGTATTTACTATAATTAGACATAGTCTTTACCTTGCCGTTTGTTCGGTGTTATTTGCTTACTTTACTTCCTATGTCGACAGCAACTATGAGTTTAAAAATTATTTCTCAGTACTTATTCACTGTTAAAATGCTGTACCGTTACTTTCACCATCCTACTACAGCCAGATCTGAAGGCCTTTGCCGCATTCTGGCCATGCTGTGTGGCGCGTATCGCGTGGACGGGTTTCACGTTCTCTGCACGTAATAAGCTCGGTTATTAAGCATCCTTTTTTGGGGATGCCCGGTGGCCGAGGGGAAGACGTGTAGTGGCGTGTAGCTAGGCGATTAGGTGCCGTACGCGAGCGCCGGTTCGAGTCACGCACGCAGTACGTATTTACTATAATTAGACATAGTCTTTACCTTGCCGTTTATTCGGTGTTATTTGCTTACTTTACTTCCTATGTCGACAGCAACTATGAGTTTAAAAATTATTTCTCAGTACTTATTCACTGTTAAAATGCTGTACCGTTACTTTCACCATCCTACTACAGCCAGATCTGAAGGCCTTTGCCGCATTCTGGCCATGCTGTGTGGCGCGTATCGCGTGGACGGGTTTCACGTTCTCTGCACGTAATAAGCTCGGTTATTAAGCATCCTTTTTTGGGGATGCCCGGTGGCCGAGGGGAAGACGTGTAGTGGCGTGTAGCTAGGCGATTAGGTGCCGTACGCGAGCGCCGGTTCGAGTCACGCACGCAGTACGTATTTACTATAATTAGACATAGTCTTTACCTTGCCGTTTATTCGGTGTTATTTGCACACTATTCCTTACTTTGCCACTACTTTTCTGCACGTTGCAACACTTTTCGCACTTTGCCACAACTGTTCAGTACTTTGCCTCTACTTTTCAGTACTTTGCCACTACTTTTCAGCACTTTGCGACAATTTGTCAGTACATTGCCACACTTTTCAGTACTTTGCCAACACTTTTCTGCACTTTGCAACACTTTTCGCACTTTGCGACAACTGTTCAGTACTTTGCCACTACTTTTCAGCACATTGCCACAACTTTTCAGTACTTTGCCCCACTTGTCAGTACTTTGCCACTAATTTGACACTACTTTTCAGCACTTTGCCACACTTTTCAGCACTTTGCCACTACTTTTCAGTACTTTGCCACACTTTTCAGTACTTTGCCACTACTTTTCAGTACTTTGCCACTAATTTTCAGCACTTTGATACAATTTTTCTGTACTTTGCCACACTTTTCAGTACTTTGCCACACTTTTCAGCTCTTTGCCACTACTTTTCAGTACTTTGCCACTACTTTTCAGCACTTTGCCACAACTTTTCAATACTTTGCCACAATTTTCAGTACTTTGCCACTACTTTACCCCTACTTTTCAGCACTTTGCAACACTTTTCAGCACTTTGCCACTACTTGTCAGTATTTTGCCACTACTTTTCAGCATTTTGCCACAACTTTTCAGTACTTTGCCACACTTTTCAGTACTTTGCAACTACTTTGCCACTACTTTTCAGTACTTTGCCACACTTTTCAGCACTTTGCCACTATTTGTCAGTACTTTGCAACTACTTTTCAGTACTTTGCCACTACTTTTCAGCACTTTGCCACAACTTCTCATTACTTTGCAGCACTTTTCAGCACTTTGCCACTACTTTTCATTACTTTGCCACTACTTTTCAGCACGGTGCCACAACTTTTCAGTACTTTGCCACACTGTTCAGTACTTTGCCACTACTTTGCCACTACTTTTCAATACTTTGCCACACTTTTCAGCACTTTGCCACTACTTTTCAGTACTTTGCCACTACTTTTCAGCACTTTGCCACAATTTTTCAGTACATTGCCACAATTTTCAGTACTTTGCCACTACTTTTCAGCACTTTGCAAAACTTTTAGCACTTTGCCCCTACTTGTCAGTACTTTGCCACTACTTTGGCACTACTTTGCCACTACATTTCAGCACTTTGCCACAACTTTTCAGTACTTTGCCCCACTTGTCTGTAATTTGCCACTATTTTGACACTACTTTTCAGCACTTTGCCACACTTTCAGCACTTTGCCATACTTTCCAGCACTTTGCCACAACTGTTCAGTACTTTGCCACTACTTTTCAGCACTTTGCCACAACTTTTCAGTACTTTGCCCCACTTGTCAGTACTTTGCCACTATTTTGACACTACTTTTCAGCACTTTGCCACACTTTTCAGCACTTTGCCACCACTTTACAGTACTTTGCCACTACTTTTCAGCACTTTGCCACAACTTTTCATTACCTTGCCACACTTTTCAGTACCTTGCCACTACTTTTCCAAACTTTTCAGCAATTTGCCACTACTTTTCAGTACTTTGCCACTACTTTTCAGCACTTTGCCACAATTTTTCAGTACTTTGCCACTACTTTTCAGTACTTTGCCACACTTTTCAGCACTTTGCCACTACTTTTCAGTACTTTGCCACTACTTTTAAGCACTTTGCCACAAATTTTCAGTACATTGCCACACTTTTCAGTAATTTGCCACTACTTTTCAGCAATTTGCAACACTTTTCGCACTTTGCCACTACTTTTCGGTACTTTGCCACTACTTTGCCACTACTTTGCCTCCACTTTGCCACTACTTTTCAGTACTTTGCCACTACTTTTCAACACTTTGCCACAACTTTTCAGTATTTTGCCACACTTTTCAGTACTTTGCAACTGCTTTGCCAGTAATTTTCAGCACTTTGCCACTACTTTTCAGTACTTTGCCACTACTTTTCAACACTTTGCCACTACTTTTCAGCACTTTGCCACAACTTTTCAGTACTTTGCCACACTTTTCAGTACTTTGCCACTATTTTGCCACTAATTTTCAGTACTTTGCCACACTTTTCAGCACTTTGCCACTACCTTTCAGTACTTTGCCACTACTGTTCAACACTTTGCCACTACTTTGCCACTACTTTTCAGTACTTTGCCACACTTTTCAGCACTTTGCTACTACTTTCAGTACTTTGCCACTACTTTTCTGCACTTTGCCACAACTTTTCAGTTATTTGCCACACATTTCAGTACTTTGCCCTTACTTTGCAACTACATTTCAGTACTTTGCCACTACTTTTCAGCACTTTGCCACAACTTTTCATTACTTTGTCACACTTTTCAGCACTTTGCCACTACTTTTCAGTACTTTGCCACTACTTTTCAACACTTTGCCACTACTTTTCAGCACTTTGCCACAATTTTTCAGTACTTTGCCACACTTTTCAGTACTTTGCCACTACTTTGCCACTACTTTTCAGTACTTTGCCACACTTTTCAGCACTTTGCCACTACATTTCAGTACTTTGCCACTACTGTTCAACACTTTGCCACTACTTTGCCACTACTTTTCAGTACTTTGCCACACTTTTCAGCACATTGCAACTACTTTTCAGGACTTTGCCACAACTTTTCATTACTTTGTCACACTTTTCACACTTTGCCACTACTTTTCAGCACTTTGCCACTACTTTTCAGTACTTTGCCACTACTTTTAAGAACTTTGCCACAATTTTTCAGTACATTGCCACACTTTTCAGTAATTTGCCACTACTTTTCAGCAATTTGCAACACTTTTCGCACTTTGCCACTACTTTTCAGTACTTTGCCACTACTTTGCCACTACTTTTTAGTACTTTGCCACTACTTTTCAACACTTTGCCACAACTTTTCAGTATTTTGCCACACTTTTCAGTACTTTGCAACTGCTTTGCCAGTAATTTTCAGCACTTTGCCACTACTTTTCAGTACTTTGCCACTACTTTTCAACACTTTTCCACTACTTTTCAGCACTTTGCCACAATTTTTCAGTACTTTGCCACACTTTTCAGTACTTTGCCACTACTTATCAGTATTTTGCCACACTTTTCAGCACTTTGCCAATACTTTTCAGTACTTTGCCACACTTTTCAGTACTTTGCCACAATTTTGCCACTAATTTTCAGTACTTTGCCACACTTTTCAGCACTTTGCCACTACCTTTCACTACTTTGCCACTACTGTTCAACACTTTGCCACTACTTTGCCACTACTTTTCAGTACTTTGCCACACTTTTCAGCACTTTGCTACTACTTTTCAGTACTTTGCCACTACTTTTCAGCACTTTGCCACAACTTTTCAGTTATTTGCCACCCTTTTCAGTACTTTGCCCATACTTTGCAACTACATTTCAGTACTTTGCCACTACTTGTCAGCACTTTGCCACAACTTTTCCTTACTTTGTCACACTTTTCAGCACTTTGCCACTACTTTTCTGTACTTTGCCACTACTTTTCAACACTTTGCCACTACTTTTCAGCACTTTGCCACAATTTTTCAGTACTTTGCCACACTTTTCAGTACTTTGCCACTACTTTGCCACTACTTTTCAGTACTTTGCCACACTTTTCAGCACTTTGCCACTACATTTCAGTACTTTGCCACTACTGTTCAACACTTTGCCACTACTTTGCCACTACTTTTCAGTACTTTGCCACACTTTTCAGCACTTTGCAACTACTTTTCAGGACTTTGCCACAACTTTTCATTACTTTGTCACACTTTTCACACTTTGCCACTACTTTTCAGCACTTTGCCACTACTTTTCAGTACTTTGCCACTACTTTTAAGAACTTTGCCACAATTTTTCAGTACATTGCCACACTTTTCAGTAATTTGCCACTACTTTTCAGCAATTTGCAACACTTTTCGCACTTTGCCACTACTTTTCAGTACTTTGCCACTACTTTGCCACTACTTTTTAGTACTTTGCCACTACTTTTCAACACTTTGCCACAACTTTTCAGTATTTTGCCACACTTTTCAGTACTTTGCAACTGCTTTGCCAGTAATTTTCAGCACTTTGCCACTACTTTTCAGTACTTTGCCACACTTTTCAGCACTTTGCCACTACATTTCAGTACTTTGCCACTACTGTTCAACACTTTGCCACTACTTTGCCACTACTTTTCAGTATTTTGCCACACTTTTCAGCACTTTGCAACTACTTTTCAGCACTTTGATACATTTTTTCTGTACTTTGCCACACTTTTCAGTACTTTGCCGCTACTTTTCAGGACTTTGCCACAACTTTTCATTACTTTGTCACACTTTTCAGCACTTTGCCACTACTTTTTAGTACTTTGCCACTACTTTTCAGCACTTTGCCACAACTTTTCAGTACTTTGCCACTACTTTTCAACACTTTGCCACTACTTTTCAGCACTTTGCCACACTTTTCAGTACTTTGCCACAATTTTGCCACTAATTTTCAGTACTTTGCCACACTTTTCAGCACTTTGCCACTACCTTTCACTACTTTGCCACTACTGTTCAACACTTTGCCACTACTTTGCCACTACTTTTCAGTACTTTGCCACACTTTTCAGCACTTTGCTACTACTTTTCAGTACTTTGCCACTACTTTTCAGCACTTTGCCACAACTTTTCAGTTATTTGCCACACTTTTCAGTACTTTGCCCATACTTTGCAACTACATTTCAGTACTTTGCCACTACTTGTCAGCACTTTGCCACAACTTTTCCTTACTTTGTCACACTTTTCAGCACTTTGCCATACTTTTCTGTACTTTGCCACTACTTTTCAACACTTTGCCACTACTTTTCAGCACTTTGCCACAATTTTTCAGTACTTTGCCACACTTTTCAGTACTTTGCCACTACTTTGCCACTACTTTTCAGTACTTTGCCACACTTTTCAGCACTTTGCCACTACATTTCAGTACTTTGCCACTACTGTTCAACACTTTGCCACTACTTTGCCACTACTTTTCAGTATTTTGCCACACTTTTCAGCACTTTGCAACTACTTTTCAGCACTTTGATACATTTTTTCTGTACTTTGCCACACTTTTCAGTACTTTGCCGCTACTTTTCAGGACTTTGCCACAACTTTTCATTACTTTGTCACACTTTTCAGCACTTTGCCACTACTTTTTAGTACTTTGCCACTACTTTTCAGCACTTTGCCACAACTTTTCAGTACTTTGCCACTACTTTTCAACACTTTGCCACTACTTTTCAGCACTTTGCCACAATTTTTCAGTACTTTGCCACACTTTTCAGTACTTTGCCACTACTTTGCCGCTACTTTTCAGTACTTTGCCACACTTTTCAGCACTTTGCCACTACATTTCAGTACTTTGCCCCTACTGTTCAACACTTTGCCACTACTTTGCCACTACTTTTCAGTACTTTGCCACACTTTTCAGCACTTTGCAACTACTTTTCAGTACTTTGCCACTACTTTTCAGCACTTTGATACATTTTTTCTGTACTTTGCCACACTTTTAAGTACTTTGCCGCTACTTTTCAGGACTTTGCCACTACTTTTCAGCACTTTGATACAACTTTTCTGTACTTTGCCACACTTTTCAGTACTTTACCATACTTTTCAGTACTTTGCCACTACTTGTCAGTACTTTGCCACACTTTTCAGCTCTTTGCCACTACTTTTCAGTACTTTGCCACTACTTTTCAGCACTTTGATACAACTTTTCTGTACTTTGCCACACTTTTCAGTACTTTACCACACTTTTCAGTACTTTGCCACTATTTTTCAGTACTTTGCAACTACTTTTCAGTACTTTGCCACTACTTTTCAGTACTTTGCCACTACTTCTCATTACTTTGCAGCACTTTTTAGCACTTTGCCACTACTTTTAATTACTTTGCCACTACTTTTCAGCACGGTGCCACGACTTTTCAGTACTTTGCCACACTGTTCAGTACTTTTCCACTACTTTTCAGCACTTTGCCACAACTTTTCATTACTTTGTCACACTTTTCAGCACTTTGCCACAACTTTTCAGTACTTTGCCACTACTTTTCAACACTTTGCCACTACTTTTCAGCACTTTGCCACAATTTTTCAGTACTTTGCCACACTTTTCAGTACTTTGCCACTACTTTACCACTACTTTTCAGTACTTTGCCACACTTTTCAGCACTTTGCCACTACATTTCAGTAATTTGCCACTACTGTTCAACACTTTGCCACAACTTTTCATAACTTTGTCACACTTTTCAGCACTTTGCCACTACTTTTCAGTACTTTGCCACTACTTTTCAACACTTTGCCACTACTTTTCAGCACTTTCCCACAATTTTTCAGTACTTTGCCACACTTTTCAGTACTTTGCCACTACTTTGCCACTACTTTTCAGTACTTTGCCACACTTTTCAGCACTTTGCCACTACATTTCAGTACTTTGCCACTACTGTTCAATACTTTGCCACTACTTTGCCACTACTTTTCAGTACTTTGCCACACTTTTCAGCACTTTGCAACTACTTTTCAGTACTTTGTCACTACTTTTCAGCACTTTGATACATTTTTTCTGTACTTTGCCACACTTTTCAGTACTTTGCCGCTACTTTTCAGGACTTTGCCACTACTTTTCAGCACTTTGATACAACTTTTCTGTACTTTGCCACACTTTTCAGTACTTTACCACACTTTTCAGTACTTTGCCACTATTTGTCAGTACTTTGCCACACTTTTCAGCTCTATGCCACTACTTTTCAGTACTTTGCAACTACTTTTCAGCACTTTGCCACAACTTTTCAATACTTTGCCACACTTTTCAGTACTTTGCCACTACTTTGCCACTACTTTTCAGCACTTTGCAACACTTTTCAGCACTTTGCCACTACTTGTCAGTATTTTGCCACTACTTTTCAGCACTTTGCCACAACTTTTCAGTACTTTGCCACACTTTTCAGCACTTTGCCAATACTTTTCAGTACTTTGCCACAACTTTTCAGTACTTTGCCACACTTTTCAGGACTTTGCCACTACTTTTCACTACTTTGATACAACTTTTCTGTACTTTGCCACACTTTTCAGTACTTTACCACACTTTTCAGTACTTTGCCACTATTTTTCAGTGCTTTGCAACTACTTTTCAGTACTTTGCCACTACTTTTCAGTACTTTGCCACTACTTCTCATTACTTTGCAGCACTTTTTAGCACTTTGCCACTACTTTTCATTACTTTGGCACTACTTTTCAGCACGGTGCCACAACTGTTCAGTACTTTGCCACACTGTTCAGTACTTTGCCACTACTTTGCCACTACTTTTCAATACTTTGCCACACTTTTCAGCACTTTGCCACTACTTTTCAGTACTTTGCCACTACTTTTCAGCACTTTGCCACAATTTTTCAGTACATTGCCACACTTTTCAGTACTTTGCCACTACTTTTCAGCACTTTGCAACACTTTTAGCACTTTGCCACTAATTTTCAGTACTTTGCCACTACTTTGCCACTACTTTGCCACTACTTTTCAGCAATTTGCCGCAACTATTCAGTACTTTGCCACACTTTTCAGTACTTTGTCTCTACATTTCAGTACTTTGCCACACTTTTCAGCACTTTGCCACTACTTTTCAGTACTTTGCCACTACTTTTCAGCACTTTGGCCCAACTTTTTAGTTCTTTGCCACACTGTTCAGTACTTGGCCACTACTTTGCCCCCTACTATTCAGCACTTTGCCACACTTTTCAACACTTTGCCATACTTTCCAACACTTTGCCACAACTGTTCAGTACTTTGCCTCTACTTTTCAGCACTTTGCCACAACTTTTCAGTACTTTGCCCCACTTGTCAGTACTTTGCCACTATTTTGACACTACTTTTCAGCACTTTGCCACACTTTTCAGCACTTTGCCACCACTTTACATTACTTTGCCACTACTTTTCAGCACTTTGCCACAACTTTTCAGTACTTTGCCACACTTTTCAGTACCTTGCCACTACTTTTCCAAACTTTTCAGCAATTTGCCACTAATTTTCAATACTTTGCCACTACTTTTCAGCACTTTGCCACACTTTTCAGTACTTTGCCATACTTTCCAGCACTTTGCCACAACTGTTCAGTACTTTGCCTCTACTTTTCAGCACTTTGCCACAACTTTTCAGTACTTTGCCCCACTTGTCAGTACTTTGCCACTATTTTGACCCTACTTTTCAGCACTTTGCCACACTTTTCAGCACTTTGCCACCACTTTACAGTACTTTGCCACTACTTTTCAGCACTTTGCCACAACTTTTCAGTACTTTGCCACACTTTTCAGTACCTTGCCACTACTTTTCCAAACTTTTCAGCAATTTGCCACTAATTTTCAATACTTTGCCACTACTTTTCAGCACTTTGCCACAATTTTCAGTACTTTGCCACTATTTTGCCACTAATTTTCAGTACTTTGCCACACTTTTCAGCACTTTGCCACTACCTTTCAGTACTTTGCCACTACTGTTCAACACTTTGCCACTACTTTGCCACAACTTTTCAGTACTTTGCCACACTTTTCAGCACTTTGCTACTACTTTTCAGTACTTTGCCACTACTTTTCAGCACTTTGCCACAACTTTTCAGTTATTTGCCACACTTTTCAGTACTTTGCCCATACTTTGCAACTACATTTCAGTACTTTGCCACTACTTTTCAGCACTTTGCCACAACTTTTCATTACTTTGTCACACTTTTCAGCACTTTGCCACTACTTTTCAGTACTTTGCCACTACTTTTCAACACTTTGCCACTACATTTCAGCACTTTGCCACAATTTTTCAGTACTTTGCCACACTTTTCAGTACTTTGCCACTACTTTGCCACAACTTTTCAGTACTTTGCCACCCTTTTCAGCACTTTGCCACTACCTTTCAGTACTTTGCCACTACTGTTCAACACTTTGCCACTACTTTGCCACTACTTTTCAGTACTTTGCCACAATTTTCAGCACTTTGCAACTACTTTTCAGTACTTTGCCACTACTTTTCAGCACTTTGCAACACTTTTAGCACTTTGCCACTACTTTTCAGTACTTTGCCACTAATTTGCCACTACTTTGCCACTACTTTTCAGCAATTTGCCGCAACTATTCAGTACTTTGCCACACTTTTCAGTACTTTGTCACTACATTTCAGTACTTTGCCACACTTTTCAGCACTTTGCCACTACTTTTCAGTACTTTGCCACTACTTTTCAGCACTTTCGCCCAACTTTTTAGTTCTTTGCCACACTGTTCAGTACTTTGCCACTACTTTGCCCCCTACTATTCAGCACTTTTCCACTACTTTTCAGCACTTTGCCACAACTTTTCATTACTTTGTCACACTTTTCAGCACTTTGCCACAACTTTTCAGTACTTTGCCACTACTTTTCAACACTTTGCCACTACTTTTCAGCACTTTGCCACAATTTTTCAGTACTTTGCCACACTTTTCAGTACTTTGCCACTACTTTACCACTACTTTTCAGTACTTTGCCACACTTTTCAGCACTTTGCCACTACATTTCAGTACTTTGCCACTACTGTTCAACACTTTGCCACAACTTTTCATAACTTTGTCACACTTTTCAGCACTTTGCCACTACTTTTCAGTACTTTGCCACTACTTTTCAACACTTTGCCACTACTTTTCAGCACTTTCCCACAATTTTTCAGTACTTTGCCACACTTTTCAGTACTTTGCCACTACTTTGCCACTACTTTTCAGTACTTTGCCACACTTTTCAGCACTTTGCCACTACATTTCAGTACTTTGCCACTACTGTTCAATACTTTGCCACTACTTTGCCACTACTTTTCAGTACTTTGCCACACTTTTCAGCACTTTGCAACTACTTTTCAGTACTTTGTCACTACTTTTCAGCACTTTGATACATTTTTTCTGTACTTTGCCACACTTTTCAGTTCTTTGCCGCTACTTTTCAGGACTTTGCCACTACTTTTCAGCACTTTGATACAACTTTTCTGTACTTTGCCACACTTTTCAGTACTTTACCACACTTTTCAGTACTTTGCCACTATTTGTCAGTACTTTGCCACACTTTTCAGCTCTATGCCACTACTTTTCAGTACTTTGCAACTACTTTTCAGCACTTTGCCACAACTTTTCAATACTTTGCCACACTTTTCAGTACTTTGCCACTACTTTGCCACTACTTTTCAGCACTTTGCAACACTTTTCAGCACTTTGTCACTACTTGTCAGTATTTTGCCACTACTTTTCAGCACTTTGCCACAACTTTTAGCACTTTGCCACTAATTTTCAGTACTTTGCCACTACTTTGCCACTACTTTGCCACTACTTTTCAACAATTTGCCGCAACTATTCAGTACTTTGCCACACTTTTCAGTACTTTGTCTCTACATTTCAGTACTTTGCCACACTTTTCAGCACTTTGCCACTACTTTTCAGTACTTTGCCACTACTTTTCAGCACTTTGGCCCAACTTTTTAGTTCTTTGCCACACTGTTCAGTACTTGGCCACTACTTTGCCCCCTACTATTCAGCACTTTGCCACACTTTTCAACACTTTGCCATACTTTCCAGCACTTTGCCACAACTTTTCAGTACTTTGCCACTACTTTTCAACACTTTGCCACTACTTTTCAGCACTTTGCCACAATTTTTCAGTACTTTGCCACACTTTTCAGTACTTTGCCACTACTTTACCACTACTTTTCAGTACTTTGCCACACTTTTCAGCACTTTGCCACTACATTTCAGTACTTTGCCACTACTGTTCAACACTTTGCCACAACTTTTCATAACTTTGTCACACTTTTCAGCACTTTGCCACTACTTTTCAGTACTTTGCCACTACTTTTCAACACTTTGCCACTACTTTTCAGCACTTTCCCACAATTTTTCAGTACTTTGCCACACTTTTCAGTACTTTGCCACTACTTTGCCACTACTTTTCAGTACTTTGCCACACTTTTCAGCACTTTGCCACTACATTTCAGTACTTTGCCACTACTGTTCAATACTTTGCCACTACTTTGCCACTACTTTTCAGTACTTTGCCACACTTTTCAGCACTTTGCAACTACTTTTCAGTACTTTGTCACTACTTTTCAGCACTTTGATACATTTTTTCTGTACTTTGCCACACTTTTCAGTACTTTGCCGCTACTTTTCAGGACTTTGCCACTACTTTTCAGCACTTTGATACAACTTTTCTGTACTTTGCCACACTTTTCAGTACTTTACCACACTTTTCAGTACTTTGCCACTATTTGTCAGTACTTTGCCACACTTTTCAGCTCTATGCCACTACTTTTCAGTACTTTGCAACTACTTTTCAGCACTTTGCCACAACTTTTCAATACTTTGCCACACTTTTCAGTACTTTGCCACTACTTTGCCACTACTTTTCAGCACTTTGCAACACTTTTCAGCACTTTGTCACTACTTGTCAGTATTTTGCCACTACTTTTCAGCACTTTGCCACAACTTTTAGCACTTTGCCACTAATTTTCAGTACTTTGCCACTACTTTGCCACTACTTTGCCACTACTTTTCAGCAATTTGCCGCAACTATTCAGTACTTTGCCACACTTTTCAGTACTTTGTCTCTACATTTCAGTACTTTGCCACACTTTTCAGCACTTTGCCACTACTTTTCAGTACTTTGCCACTACTTTTCAGCACTTTGGCCCAACTTTTTAGTTCTTTGCCACACTGTTCAGTACTTGGCCACTACTTTGCCCCCTACTATTCAGCACTTTGCCACACTTTTCAACACTTTGCCATACTTTCCAGCACTTTGCCACAACTGTTCAGTACTTTGCCTCTACTTTTCAGCACTTTGCCACAACTTTTCAGTACTTTGCCCCACTTGTCAGTACTTTGCCACTATTTTGACACTACTTTTCAGCACTTTGCCACACTTTTCAGCACTTTGCCACCACTTTACAGTACTTTGCCACTACTTTTCAGCACTTTGCCACAACTTTTCAGTACTTTGCCACACTTTTCAGTACCTTGCCACTACTTTTCCAAACTTTTCAGCAATTTGCCACTAATTTTCAATACTTTGCCACTACTTTTCAGCACTTTGCCACACTTTTCAGTACTTTGCCACTATTTTGCCACTAATTTTCAGTACTTTGCCACACTTTTCAGCACTTTGCCACTACCTTTCAGTACTTTGCCACTACTGTTCAACACTTTGCCACTACTTTGCCACAACTTTTCAGTACTTTGCCACACTTTTCAGCACTTTGCTACTACTTTTCAGTACTTTGCCACTACTTTTCAGCACTTTGCCACAACTTTTCAGTTATTTGCCACACTTTTCAGTACTTTGCCCATACTTTGCAACTACATTTCAGTACTTTGCCACTACTTTTCAGCACTTTGCCACAACTTTTCATTACTTTGTCACACTTTTCAGCACTTTGCCACTACTTTTCAGTACTTTGCCACTACTTTTCAACACTTTGCCACTACATTTCAGCACTTTGCCACAATTTTTCAGTACTTTGCCACACTTTTCAGTACTTTGCCACTACTTTGCCACAACTTTTCAGTACTTTGCCACCCTTTTCAGCACTTTGCCACTACCTTTCAGTACTTTGCCACTACTGTTCAACACTTTGCCACTACTTTGCCACTACTTTTCAGTACTTTGCCACACTTTTCAGCACTTTGCAACTACTTTTCAGTACTTTGCCACTACTTTTCAGCACTTTGCAACACTTTTAGCACTTTGCCACTACTTTTCAGTACTTTGCCACTAATTTGCCACTACTTTGCCACTACTTTTCAGCAATTTGCCGCAACTATTCAGTACTTTGCCACACTTTTCAGTACTTTGTCACTACATTTCAGTACTTTGCCACACTTTTCAGCACTTTGCCACTACTTTTCAGTACTTTGCCACTACTTTTCAGCACTTTCGCCCAACTTTTTAGTTCTTTGCCACACTGTTCAGTACTTTGCCACTACTTTGCCCCCTACTATTCAGCACTTTGCCACACTTTTCAACACTTTGCCATACTTTCCAGCACTTTGCCACAACTGTTCAGTACTTTGCCTCTACTTTTCAGTACTTTGCCACTACTTTGCCACTACTTTTCAGTACTTTGCCACCCTTTTCAGCACTTTGCCACTACTGTTCAACACTTTGCCACTACTTTGCCACTACTTTTCAGTACTTTGCCACACTTTTCAGCACTTTGCAACTACTTTTCAGTACTTTGCCACTACTTTTCAGCACTTTGATACATTTTTTCTGTACTTTGCCACACTTTTCAGCACTTTGCCACCACTTTACAGTACTTTGCCACTGCTTTTCAGCACTTTGCCACAACTTTTCAGTACTTTGCCACACTTTTCAGTACCTTGCCACTACTTTTCCAAACTTTTCAGCAATTTGCCACTAATTGTCAGTACTTTGCCACTACTTTTCAGCACTTTGCCACACTTTTCAGTACTTTGCCACTATTTTGCCACTAATTTTCAGTACTTTGCCACACTTTTCAGCACTTTGCCACTACCTTTCAGTACTTTGCCACTACTGTTCAACACTTTGCCACTACTTTGCCACTACTTTTCAGTACTTTGCCACACTTTTCAGCACTTTGCTACTACTTTTCAGTACTTTGCCACTACTTTTCAGCACTTTGCCACAACTTTTCAGTTATTTGCCACACTTTTCAGTACTTTGCCCATACTTTGCAACTACATTTCAGTACTTTGCCACTACTTTTCAGCACTTTGCCACAACTTTTCATTACTTTGTCACACTTTTCAGCACTTTGCCACTACTTTTCAGTACTTTGCCACTACTTGTCAACACTTTGCCACTACATTTCAGCACTTTGCCACAATTTTTCAGTACTTTGCCACACTTTTCAGTTCTTTGCCACTACTTTGCCACTACTTTTCAGTACTTTGCCACCCTTTTCAGCACTTTGCCACTACTGTTCAACACTTTGCCACTACTTTGCCACTACTTTTCAGTACTTTGCCACACTTTTCAGCACTTTGCAACTACTTTTCAGTACTTTGCCACTACTTTTCAGCACTTTGATACATTTTTTCTGTACTTTGCCACACTTTTCAGTACTTTGCCGCTACTTTTCAGGACTTTGCCACTACTTTTCAGCACTTTGATACAACTTTTCTGTACTTTGCCACACTTTTCAGTACTTTACCACACTTTTCCGTACTTTGCCACTACTTGTCAGTACTTTGCCACACTTTTCAGCTCTTTGCCACTACTTTTCAGTACTTTGCCACTACTTTTCAGCACTTTGCCACAACTTTTCAATACTTTGCCACACTTTTCAGTACTTTGCCACTACTTTGCCACTACTTTTCAGCACTTTGCAACACTTTTCAGCATTTTGCCACTACTTGTCAGTATTTTGCCACTACTTTTCAGCACTTTGCCACAACTTTTCAGTACTTTGCCACACTTTTCAGCACTTTGCCACTACTTTTCAGTACTTTGCCACAACTTTTCAGTACTTTGCTACACTTTTCAGCTCTTTGCCACTACTTTTCAGCACTTTGCCACAACTTTTCAGTTATTTGCCACACTTTTCAGTACTTTGCCCATACTTTGCAACTACATTTCAGTACTTTGCCACTACTTTTCAGCACTTTGCCACAACTTTTCATTACTTTGTCACACTTTTCAGCACTTTGCCACTACTTTTCAGTACTTTGCCACTACTTTTCAACACTTTGCCACTACATTTCAGCAATTTGCCACAATTTTTCAGTACTTTGCCACACTTTTCAGTTCTTTGCCACTACTTTGCCACTACTTTTCAGTACTTTGCCACCCTTTTCAGCACTTTGCCACTACTGTTCAACACTTTGCCACTACTTTGCCACTACTTTTCAGTACTTTGCCACACTTTTCAGCACTTTGCAACTACTTTTCAGTACTTTGCCACTACTTTTCAGCACTTTGATACATTTTTTCTGTACTTTGCCACACTTTTCAGTACTTTGCCGCTACTTTTCAGGACTTTGCCACTACTTTTCAGCACTTTGATACAACTTTTCTGTACTTTGCCACACTTTTCAGTACTTTACCACACTTTTCCGTACTTTGCCACTACTTGTCAGTACTTTGCCACACTTTTCAGCTCTTTGCCACTACTTTTCAGTACTTTGCCACTACTTTTCAGCACTTTGCCACAACTTTTCAATACTTTGCCACACTTTTCAGTACTTTGCCACTACTTTGCCACTACTTTTCAGCACTTTGCAACACTTTTCAGCATTTTGCCACTACTTGTCAGTATTTTGCCACTACTTTTCAGCACTTTGCCACAACTTTTCAGTACTTTGCCACACTTTTCAGCACTTTGCCACTACTTTTCAGTACTTTGCCACAACTTTTCAGTACTTTGCTACACTTTTCAGCTCTTTGCCACTACTTTTCAGCACTTTGATACAACTTTTCTGTACTTTGCCACATTTTTCAGTACTTTGCCACTACTTTGCCACTACTTTTCAATACTTTGCCACACTTTTCAGCACTTTGCCACTACTTTTCAGTACTTTGCCACTACTTTTCAGCACTTTGCCACAATTTTTCAGTACATTGCCACACTTTTCAGTACTTTGCCACTACTTTTCAGCACTTTGCAACACTTTTAGCACTTTGCCACTACTTTTCAGTACTTTGCCACTACTTTGCCACTACTTTGCCACTACTTTTCAGCAATTTGCCGCAACTATTCAGTACTTTGCCACACTTTTCAGTACTTTGTCACTACATTTCAGTACTTTGCCACACTTTTCAGCACTTTGCCACTAATTTTCAGTACTTTGCCACTACTTTTCAGCACTTTGGCCCAACTTTTTAGTTCTTTGCCACACTGTTCATTACTTTGCCACTACTTTACCCCCTACTATTCAGCACTTTGCCACACTTTTCAACACTTTGCCATACTTTCCAGCACTTTGCCACAACTGTTCAGTACTTTGCCTCTACTTTTCAGCACTTTGCCACAACTTTTCAGTACTTTGCCCCACTTGTCAGTACTTTGCCACTATTTTGACACTACTTTTCAGCACTTTGCCACACTTTTCAGCACTTTGCCACCACTTTACAGTACTTTGCCACTACTTTTCAGCACTTTGCCACAACTTTTCAGTACTTTGCCACACTTTTCAGTACCTTGCCACTACTTTTCCAAACTTTTCAGCAATTTGCCACTACTTTTCAGTACTTTGCCACTACTTTTCAGCACTTTGCCACAATTTTTCAGTACTTTGCCACTACTTTGCCACTACTTTTCAGTACTTTGCCACACTTTTCAGCACTTTGCCACAACTTTTCAGTACTTTGCCACTACTTTTAAGCACTTTGCCACAATTTTTCAGTACATTGCCACACTTTTCAGTAATTTGCCACTACTTTTCAGCAATTTGCAACACTTTTCGCACTTTGCCACTACTTTTCAGTACTTTGCCACTACTTTGCCACTACTTTGCCACTACTTTGCCACTAATTTTCAGTACTTTGCCACTACTTTTCAACACTTTGCCACAACTTTTCAGTGTTTTGCCACACTTTTCAGTACTTTGCAACTGCTTTGCCAGTAGTTTTCAGCACTTTGCCACTACTTTTCAGTACGTTGCCACTACTTTTCAACACTTTGCCACTACTTTTCAGCACTTTGCCACTACTTTTCAGCACTTTGATGCAACTTTTCTGTACTTTGCCACACTTTTCAGTACTTTACCACACTTTTCAGTACTTTGCCACTACTTGTCAGTACTTTGCCACACTTTTCAGCTCTTTGCCACTACTTTTCAGTACTTTGCCACTACTTTTCAGCACTTTGCCACAACTTTTCAATACTTTGCCACACTTTTCAGTACTTTGCCACTACTTTGCCACTACTTTTCAGCACTTTGCAACACTTTTCAGCACTTTGCCACTACTTGTCAGTATTTTGCCACTACTTTTCAGCACTTTGCCACAACTTTTCAGTACTTTGCCACACTTTTCAGCACTTTGCCACTACTTTTCAGTACATTGCCACAACTTTTCAGTACTTTGCCACACTTTTCAGGACTTTGCCACTACTTTTCAGCACTTTGATACAACTTTTCTGGATTTGCCACACTTTTCAGTACTTTACCACACTTTTCAGTACTTTGCCACTATTTTTCAGTACTTTGCAACTACTTTTCAGTACTTTGCCACCACTTTTCATTACTTTGCCACTACTTCTCATTACTTTGCAGCACTTTTTAGCACTTTGCCACTACGTTTCATTACTTTGCCACTACTTTTCTGCACGGTGCCACAACTTTTCAGTACTTTGCCTCACTGTTCAGTACTTTGCCACTACTTTGCCACTACTTTTCAATACTTTGCCACACTTTTCAGCACTTTGCCACTACTTTTCAGTACTTTGCCACTACTTTTCAGCACTTTGCCACAATTTTTCAGTACATTGCCACACTTTTCAGTACTTTGCCACTACTTTTCAGCACTTTGCAACACTTTTAGCACTTTGCCACTACTTTTCAGTACTTTGCCACTACTTTGCCACTACCGTGCCACTACTTTTCAGCAATTTGCTGCAACTATTCACTACTTTGCCACACTTTTCAGTACTTTGTCACTACATTTCAGTACTTTGCCACACTTTTCAGCACTTTGCCACTACTTTTCAGTACTTTGCCACTACTTTTCAGCACTTTGGCCCAACTTTTTAGTTCTTTGCCACACTGTTCAATACTTTGCCACTACTTTGCCCCCTACTATTCAGCAATTTGCCGCAACTATTCAGTACTTTGCCACACTTTTCAGTACTTTGTCACTACATTTCAGTACTTTGCCACACTGTTCAGTACTTTGCCTCTACTTTTCAGCACTTTGCCACAACTTTTCAGTACTTTGCCCCACTTGTCAGTACTTTGCCACTATTTTGACACTACTTTTCAGCACTTTGCCACACTTTTCAGCACTTTGCCACCACTTTACAGTACTTTGCCACTACTTTTCATTACTTTGTCACACTTTTCAGCACTTTGCCACTGCTTTTCAGTACTTTGCCACTACTTTTCAACACTTTGCCACTACTTTTCAACACTTTGCCACTACTTTGCCACTACTTTTCAGTACTTTGCCACACTTTTCAGCACTTTACTACTACTTTTCAGTACTTTGCCACTACTTTTCAGCACTTTGCCACAACTTTTCATTACTTTGTCACACTTTTCAGCACTTTGCCACTACTTTTCAGTACTTTGCCACTACTTTTCAACACTTTGCCACTACTTTTCAGCACTTTGCCACAATTTTTCAGTACTTTGCCACACTTTTCAGTACTTTGCCACTACTTTGCCACTACTTTTCAGTACTTTGCCACACATTTCAGCACTTTGCAACTACTTTTCAGTACTTTGCCACTACTTTTCAGCACTTTGATACATTTTTTCTGTACTTTGCCACACTTTTCAGTACTTTGCCGCTACTTTTCAGGACTTTGCCACTACTTTTCAGCACTTTGATACAACTTTTCTGTACTTTGCCACACTTTTCAGTACTTTACCACACTTTTCAGTACTTTGCCACTACTTGTCAGTACTTTGCCACACTTTTCAGCTCTTTGCCACTACTTTTCAGTACTTTGCCACTACTTTTCAGCACTTTGCCACAACTTTTCAATACTTTGCCACACTTTTCACTACTTTGCCACTACTTTGCCACTACTTTACTACACTTTGCAACACTTTTCAGCACTTTGCCACTACTTGTCAGTATTTTGCCACTACTTTTCAGCACTTTGTCACAACTTTTCAGTACTTTGCCACACTTTTCAGCACTTTGCCACTACTTTTCAGTACTTTGCCACAACTTTTCAGTACTTTGCCACACTTTTCAGGACTTTGCCACTACTTTGCCACTACTTTGCCACTACTTTTCAGCAATTTGCCGCAACTATTCAGTTCTTTGCCACACTTTTCAGTACTTTGTCACTACATTTCAGTACTTTGCCACACTTTTCAGCACTTTGCCACTACTTTTCAGTACTTTGCCACTACTTTTCAGCACTTTGGCCCAACTTTTTAGTTCTTTGCCACACTGTTCAGTACTTTGCCACTACTTTGCCCCATACTATTCAGCACTTTGCCACACTTTTCAACACTTTGCCATACTTTCCAGCACTTTGCCACAACTGTTCAGTACTTTGCCTCTACTTTTCAGCACTTTGCCACAACTTTTCAGTACTTTGCCCCACTTGTCAGTACTTTGCCACTATTTTGACACTACTTTTCAGCACATTGCCACACTTTTCAGCACTTTGCCACCACTTTACAGTACTTTGCCACTACTTTTCTGCTTTTTGCCACAACTTTTCAGTACTTTGCCACTACTTTTCAGTACTTTGCCACACTTTTCAGCACTTTGCCACTACCTTTCAGTACTTTGCCACTACTGTTAAACACTTTGCCACTACTTTGCCACAACTTTTCATTACTTTGTCACACTTTTCAGCACTTTGCCACTACTTTTCAGTACATTGCCACTACTTTTCAACACTTTGCCACTACTTTTCAGCACTTTGCCACAATTTTTCAGTACTTTGCCACACTTTTCACTACTTTGCCACTGCCTTTCAGTACTTTGCCAATACTGCTCAACACTTTGCCACTACTTCGACACTACTTTTCAGTACTTTGCCACACTTTTCAGCACTTTGCCACTATT
Organism: Saccoglossus kowalevskii; assembly: GCF_978046115.1. Lineage (NCBI taxonomy): Eukaryota > Metazoa > Hemichordata > Enteropneusta > Harrimaniidae > Saccoglossus > Saccoglossus kowalevskii. The sequence goes on from NW_028188660.1 coordinate 115,656, forward strand.
TTCAGTAATTTGCCACTACTTTTCAGCACTTGATACAATTTCCTGTACTTTGCCACACTTTTCAGTACTTTGCCACTACTTTTCAGGACTTTGCCACTACTTTTCAGCACTTTGATACAACTTTTCTGTACTTTGCCACACTTTTCAGTACTTTACCACACTTTTCAGTACTTTGCCACTACTTGTCAGTACTTTGCCACACTTTTCAGCTCTTTGCCACTACTTTTCAGTACTTTGCCACTACTTTTCAGCACTTTGCCACAACTTTTCAATACTTTGCCACACTTTTCAGTACTTTGCCACTACTTTGCCACTACTTTTCAGCACTTTGCAACACTTTTCAGCACTTTGCCACTACTTGTCAGTATTTTGCCACTACTTTTCAGCACTTTGCCACAACTTTTCAGTACTTTGCCACACTTTTCAGCACTTTGCCACTACTTTTCAGTACTTTGCCACAACTTTTCAGCACTTTGCCACAACTTTTCAGTACTTTGCCACACTTTTCAGCACTTTGCCACTACTTTTCAGTACTTTGCCACAACTTTTCAGTACTTTGCCACACTTTTCAGTACTTTGCCACTACTTTTCAACACTTTGCCACTACTTTTCAGCACTTTGCCACAATTTTTCAGTACTTTGCCACACTTTTCAGTACTTTGCCACTACTTATCAGTATTTTGCCACACTTTTCAGCAATATGCCACTACTTTACAGTACTTTGCCACTACTTTTCAGCACTTTGCCACACTTTTCAGTACTTTGCCACTCTTTTGCCACTAATTTTCAGTACTTTGTCACACCTTTCAGCACTTTGCTACTACTTTTCAGTACTTTGCCACTACTTTTCAGCACTTTGCCACAACTTTTCAGTTATTTGCCACACTTTTCAGTACTTTGCCACTACTTGTCAGTACTTTGCCACACTTTTCAGCTCTTTGCCACTACTTTTCAGTACTTTGCCACTACTTTTCAGCACTTTGCCACAACTTTTCAATACTTTGCCACACTTTTCACTACTTTGCCACTACTTTGCCACTACTTTACTGCACTTTGCAACACGTTTCAGCACTTTGCCACTACTTGTCAGTATTTTGCCACTACTTTTCAGCACTTTGTCACAACTTTTCAGTACTTTGCCACACTTTTCAGCACTTTGCCACTACTTTTCAGTACTTTGCCACAACTTTTCAGTACTTTGCCACACTTTTCAGGACTTTGCCACTACTTTGCCACTACTTTTCAGCAATTTGCCGCAACTATTCAGTTCTTTGCCACACTTTTCAGTTTTTTGTCACTACATTTCAGTACTTTGCCACACTTTTCAGCACTTTGCCACTACTTTTCAGTACTTTGCCACTACTTTTCAGCACTTTGGCCCAACTTTTTAGTTCTTTGCCACACTGTTCAGTACTTTGCCACTACTTTGCCCCATACTATTCAGCACTTTGCCACACTTTTCAACACTTTGCCATACTTTCCAGCACTTTGCCACAACTGTTCAGTACTTTGCCTCTACTTTTCAGCACTTTGCCACAACTTTTCAGTACTTTGCCCCACTTGTCAGTACTTTGCCACTATTTTGACACTACTTTTCAGCACTTTGCCACACTTTTCAGCACTTTGCCACCACTTTACAGTACTTTGCCACTACTTTTCTGCACTTTGCCACAACTTTTCAGTACTTTGCCACACTTTTCAGTACCTTGCCACTACTTTTCCAAACTTTTCAGCAATTTGCCACTACTTTTCAGTACTTTGCCACTACTATTCAGCACTTTGCCACAATTTTTCAGTACTTTGCCACTACTTTGCCACTACTTTTCAGTACTTTGCCACAATTTTTCAGTACATTGCCACACTTTTCAGTAATTTGCCACTAATTTTCAGCAATTTGCAACACTTTTCGCACTTTGCCACTACTTTTCAGTACTTTGCCACTACTTTGCCACTACTTTGCCACTACTTTGCCACTACTTTTCAGTACATTGCCACTACTTTTCAACACTTTGCCACACTTTTCAGTACTTTACCACACTTTTCAGTACTTTGCCACTTCTTTTCAGTACTTTGCCACTACTTTTCAGCACTTTGCCACAACTTTTCAATACTTTGCCACACTTTTCAGTACGTTGCCACTACTTTGCCACTACTTTTCACCACTTTGCCACACTTTTCAGCACTTTGCCACTACTTGTCAGTATTTTGCCACTACTTTTCAGCACTTTTTTCCACAACTTTTCAGTACTTTGCCACACTTTTCAGTACTTTGCAACTACTTTGCCATTACTTTTCAGTACTTTGCCACCACTTTTCAGTACTTTGCAACTACTTTGCAACTACTTTTCAGTACATTGCCACTACTTTTCAACACTTTGCCACAACTTTTCAGTATTTTGCCACACTTTTCAGTACTTTGCAACTGCTTTGCCAGTAATTTTCAGCACTTTGCCACTACTTTTCAGTACTTTGCCACACTTTTCAGTACTTTGCCACCACTTATCAGTATTTTGCCACACTTTTCAGCACTATGCCACTACTTTACAGTACTTTGCCACTACTTTTCAGCACTTTGCCACACTTTTCAGTACTTTGCCACTATTTTGCCACTAATTTTCAGTACTTTGTCACACCTTTCAGCACTTTGCTACTACTTTTCAGTACTTTGCCACTACTTTTCAGCACTTTGCCACAACTGTTCAGTTATTTGCCACACTTTTCAGTACTTTGCCACTACTTTTCAGTACTTTGCCACACTTTTCAGCACTTTGCCACTACCTTTCAGTACTTTGCCACTACTGTTAAACACTTTGCCACTACTTTGCCACAACTTTTCATTACTTTGTCACACTTTTCAGCACTTTGCCACTACTTTTCAGTACTTTGCCACTACTTTTCAACACTTTGCCACTACTTTTCAGCACTTTGCCACAATTTTTCAGTACTTTGCCACACTTTTCACTACTTTGCCACTACTTTTCAGTACTTTGCCACACTTTTCAGCACTTTGCCACAACCTTTCAGTACTTTGCCAATACTGCTCAACACTTTGCCACTACTTCGACACTACTTTTCAGTACTTTGCCACACTTTTCAGCACTTTGCCACTATTTTCAGTACTTTGCCACTACTTTTCAGCACTTGATACAATTTTTCTGTACTTTGCCACACTTTTCAGTACTTTGCCACTACTTTTCAGGACTTTGCCACTACTTTTCAGCACTTTGATACAACTTTTCTGTACTTTGCCACACTTTTCAGTACTTTACCACACTTTTCAGTACTTTGCCACTACTTGTCAGTACTTTGCCACACTTTTCAGCTCTTTGCCACTACTTTTCAGTACTTTGCCACTACTTTTCAGCACTTTGCCACAACTTTTCAATACTTTGCCACACTTTTCAGTACTTTGCCACTACTTTGCCACTACTTTTCAGCACTTTGCAACACTTTTCAGCACTTTGCCACTACTTGTCAGTATTTTGCCACTACTTTTCAGCACTTTGCCACAACTTTTCAGTACTTTGCCACACTTTTCAGCACTTTGCCACTACTTTTCAGTACTTTGCCACAACTTTTCAGCACTTTGCCACAACTTTTCAGTACTTTGCCACACTTTTCAGCACTTTGCCACTACTTTTCAGTACTTTGCCACAACTTTTCAGTACTTTGCCACACTTTTCAGTACTTTGCCACTACTTTTCAACACTTTGCCACTACTTTTCAGCACTTTGCCACAATTTTTCAGTACTTTGCCACACTTTTCAGTACTTTGCCACTACTTATCAGTATTTTGCCACACTTTTCAGCACTATGCCACTACTTTACAGTACTTTGCCACTACTTTTCAGCACTTTGCCACACTTTTCAGTACTTTGCCACTATTTTGCCACTAATTTTCAGTACTTTGTCACACCTTTCAGCACTTTGCTACTACTTTTCAGTACTTTGCCACTACTTTTCAGCACTTTGCCACAACTTTTCAGTTATTTGCCACACTTTTCAGTACTTTGCCACTACTTTTCAGTACTTTGCCACACTTTTCAGCACTTTGCCACTACCTTTCAGTACTTTGCCACTACTGTTAAACACTTTGCCACTACTTTGCCAAAACTTTTCATTACTTTGTCACACTTTTCAGCACTTTGCCACTACTTTTCAGTACTTTGCCACTACTTTTCAACACTTTGCCACTTTTCAGCACTTTGCCACTACTTTACAGTACTTTGCCACTACTTTTCAGCACTTTGCCACAACTTTTCAGTACTTTGCCACACTTTTCAGTACTTAGCCACTACTTTGCCACACTTTTCAGCACTTTGACACTATTTTTTCAGTACTTTGCAACTACTTTTCAGTACTTTGCCACTACTTTTCAGCACTTTGCCACAACTTTTCATTACTTTGCCTCACTTTTCAGCACTTTGCCACTACTTTTCAGTACTTGTCACACTTTTCAGCACTTTGCCACTACTTTTCAGTACTTTGCCACTACTTTTCAACACTTTGCCACTACTTTTCAATACTTTGCCACAACTTGTCAGTACTTTGCCACACTTTTCAGTACTTTGCCACTACTTTTCAACACTTTGCCACTACTTTTCAGCACTTTGCCACAATTTTTCAGTACTTTGCCACACTTTTCAGTATTTTGCCACACTTTTCAGCACTATGCCACTACTTTACAGTACTTTGCCACTACTTTTCAGCACTTTGCCACACTTTTCAGTACTTTGCCACTATTTTGCCACTAATTTTCAGTACTTTGTCACACCTTTCAGCACTTTGCTACTACTTTTCAGTACTTTGCCACTACTTTTCAGCACTTTGCCACAACTTTTCAGTTATTTGCCACACTTTTCAGTACTTTGCCACTACTTTTCAGTACTTTGCCACACTTTTCAGCACTTTGCCACTACCTTTCAGTACTTTGCCACTACTGTTAAACACGTTGCCACTACTTTGCCACAACTTTTCATTACTTTGTCACACTTTTCAGCACTTTGCCACTACTTTTCAGTACTTTGCCACTACTTTTCAACACTTTGCCACTACTTTTCCGCACTTTGCCACAATTTTTCAGTACTTTGCCACACTTTTCACTACTTTGCCACTACTTTTCAGTACTTTGCCACACTTTTCAGCACTTTGCCACTACCTTTCAGTACTTTGCCAATACTGCTCAACACTTTGCCACTACTTTGACACTACTTTTCAGTACTTTGCCACACTTTTCAGCACTTTGCCACTATTTTCAGCACTTTGCCAATACTGCTCAACACTTAGCCACTACTTTGACACTACATTTCAGTACTTTGCCACACTTTTCAGCACTTTGCCACTACCTTTCAGTACTTTGCCAATACTGCTCAACACTTTGCCACTACTTTGACACTACTTTTCAGTACTTTGCCACACTTTTCAGCACTTTGCCACTACCTTTCAGTACTTTGCCAATACTGCTCAACACTTTGCCACTACTTTGACACTACTTTTCAGTACTTTGCCACAATTTTCAGCAATTTGCCACTACTTTTCAGTACTTTGCCACTACTTTTCAGCACTTGATACAATTTTTCTGTACTTTGCCACACTTTTCAGTACTTTGCCACTACTTTTCAGGACTTTGCCACTACTTTTCAGCACTTTGATACAACTTTTCTGTACTTTGCCACACTTTTCAGTACTTTACCACACTTTTCAGTACTTTGCCACTACTTGTCAGTACTTTGCAACACTTTTCAGCTCTTTGCCACTACTTTTCAGTACTTTGCCACTACTTTTCAGCACTTTGCCACAACTTTTCAATACTTTGCCACACTTTTCAGTACTTTGCCACTACTTTGCCACTACTTTTCAGCACTTTGCAACACTTTTCAGCACTTTGCCACTACTTGTCAGTATTTTGCCACTACTTTTCAGCACTTTGCCACAACTTTTCAGTTATTTGCCACACTTTTCAGCACTTTGCCACTACCTTTCAGTACTTTGCCACTAATGTTCAACACTTTGATACAATTTTTCTGTACTTTGCCACACTTTTCAGTACTTTGCCACTACTTTTCAGGACTTTGCCACTACTTTTCAGCACTTTGATACAACTTTTCTGTACTTTGCCACACTTTTCAGTACTTTACCACACTTTTCAGTACTTTGCCACTACTTGTCAGTACTTTGCAACACTTTTCAGCTCTTTGCCACTACTTTTCAGTACTTTGCCACTACTTTTCAGCACTTTGCCACAACTTTTCAATACTTTGCCACACTTTTCAGTACTTTGCCACAACGTTGCCACTACTTTTCAGCACTTTGCAACACTTTTCAGCACTTTGCCACTACTTGTCAGTATTTTGCCACTACTTTTCAGCACTTTGCCACAACTTTTCAGTTATTTGCCACACTTTTCAGTACTTTGCCACTACTTTTCAGTACTTTGCCACTACTTTTCAGCACTTGATACAATTTTTCTGTACTTTGCCACACTTTTCAGTATTTTGCCACACTTTTCAGTACATTGCAACTGCTTTGCCAGTAATTTTCAGCACTTTGCCACTACTTTTCAGTACTTTGCCACTACTTTTCAACACTTTGCCACTACTTTTCAGCACTTTGCCACAATTTTTCAGTACTTTGCCACACTTTTCAGTACTTTGCCACTACTTATCAGTATTTTGCCACACTTTTCAGCACTATGCCACTAATTTACAGTACTTTGCCACTACTTTTCAGCACTTTGCCACACTTTTCAGTACTTTGCCACTATTTTGCCACTAATTTTCAGTACTTTGTCACACCTTTCAGCACTTTGCTACTACTTTTCAGTACTTTGCCACTACTTTTCAGCACTTTGCCACAACTTTTCAGTTATTTGCCACACTTTTCAGTACTTTGCCACTACTTTTCAGTACTTTGCCACACTTTTCAGCACTTTGCCACTACCTTTCAGTACTTTGCCACTACTGTTAAACACTTTGCCACTACTTTGCCACAACTTTTCATTACTTTGTCACACTTTTCAGCACTTTGCCACTACTTTTCAGTACTTTGCCACTACTTTTCAACACTTTGCCACTACTTTTCAGCACTTTGCCACAATTTTTCAGTACTTTGCCACACTTTTCACTACTTTGCCACTACTTTTCAGTACTTTGCCACACTTTTCAGCACTTTGCCACTACCTTTCAGTACTTTGCCACTACTGCTCAAAACTTTGCCACTACTTTGACACTACTTTTCAGTACTTTGCCACACTTTTCAGCACTTTGCCACTACTTTTCTGTACTTTGCCACTACTTTTCAGCACTTGATACAATTTTTCTGTACTTTGCCACACTTTTCAGTACTTTGCCACTACTTTTCAGGACTTTGCCACTACTTTTCAGCACTTTGATACAACTTTTCTGTACTTTGCCACACTTTTCAGTACTTTGCCACTACTTTTCAACACTTTGCCTCTACTTTTCAGCACTTTGCCACAATTTTTCAGTACTTTGCCACACTTTCCAGTACTTTGCCACTACTTGTCAGTATTTTGCCACTACTTTTCAGCACTTTGCCACACCTTTCAGCACTTTGCCACTACTTGTCAGTATTTTGCCACTACTTTTCAGCACTTTGCCACAACTTTTCAGTAATTTGCCACACTTTTCAGCACTTTGCAACTACTTTGCCACTACTTTTCAGTACTTTGCCACACTTTTCAGCAATTTGCCACTATTTTTCAGTACTTTGCAACTACTTTTCAGTACTTTGCCACACTTTTCAGTACCTTGCCACTACTTTTCCAAACTTTTCAGCAATTTGCCACTACTTTTCAGTACTTTGCCACTACTTTTCAGCACTTTGCCACAATTTTTCACTACTTTGCCACTACTTTGCCACTACTTTTCAGTACTTTGCCACACTTTTCAGCACTTTGCCACTACTTTTCAGTACTTTGCCTCTATTTTTAAGCACTTTGCCACAATTTTTCAGTACATTGCCACACTTTTCAGTAATTTGCCACTACTTATCAGTATTTTGCCACACTTTTCAGCACTTTGCCACTACTTTTCAGTACTTTGCCACTACTTTGCCACTACTTTGCCACTACTTTGCCACTACTTTTCAGTACATTGCCACTACTTTTCAACACTTTGCCACAACTTTTCAGTATTTTGCCACACTTTTCAGTACTTTGCAACTGCTTTGCCAGTAATTTTCAGCACTTTGCCACTACTTTTCAGTACTTTGCCACTACTTTTCAACACTTTGCCACTACTTTTCAGCACTTTGCCACAATTTTTCAGTACTTTGCCACACTTTTCAGTACTTTGCCACTACTTATCAGTATTTTGCCAAACTTTTCAGCACTATGCCACTACTTTACAGTACTTTGCCACTACTTTTCAGCACTTTGCCACACTTTTCAGTACTTTGCCACTATTTTGCCACTAATTTTCATTACTTTGTCACACCTTTCAGCACTTTGCTACTACTTTTCAGTACTTTGCCACTACTTTTCAGCACTTTGCCACAACTTTTCAGTTATTTGCCACACTTTTCAGTACTTTGCCACTACTTTTCAGTACTTTGCCACACTTTTCAGCACTTTGCCACTACCTTTCAGTACTTTGCCACTACTGTTAAACACTTTGCCACTACTTTGCCACAACTTTTCATTACTTTGTCACACTTTTCAGCACTTTGCCACTACTTTTCAGTACTTTGCCACTACTTTTCAACACTTTGCCACTACTTTTCAGCACTTTGCCACAATTTTTCAGTACTTTGCCACACTTTTCTCTACTTTGCCACTACTTTTCAGTACTTTGCCACACTTTTCAGCCTTTTGCCACTGCCTTTCAGTACTTTGCCACTACTGCTCAACACTTTGCCACTACTTTGACACTACTTTTCAGTACTTTGCCACACTTTTCAGCACTTTGCCACTACTTTTCAGTACTTTGCCACTACTTTTCAGCACTTGATACAATTTTTCTGTACTTTGCCACACTTTTCATTACTTTGCCACTACTTTTCAGGACTTTGCCACTACTTTTTAGCACTTTGATACAACTTTTCTGTACTTTGCCACACTTTTCAGTACTTTACCACACTTTTCAGTACTTTGCCACTACTTGTCAGTACTTTGCAACACTTTTCAGCTCTTTGCCACTACTTTTCAGTACTTTGCCACTACTTTTCAGCACTTTGCCACAACTTTTCAATACTTTGCCACACTTTTCAGTACTTTGCCACTACTTTGCCACTACTTTTCAGCACTTTGCAACACTTTTCAGCACTTTGCCACTACTTGTCAGTATTTTGCCACTACTTTTCAGCACTTTGCCACAACTTTTCAGTACTTTGCCACACTTTTCAGTACTTTGCAACTACTTTGCCACTACTTTTCAGTACTTTGCCACCACTTTTCAGTACTTTGCAACTACTTTGCAACTTCTTTTCAGTACATTGCCACTACTTTTCAACACTTTGCCACAACTTTTCAGTATTTTGCCACACTTTTCAGTACTTTGCAACTGCTTGGCCAGTAATTTTCAGCACTTTCCCACTACTTTTCAGTACTTTGCCACTACTTTTCAACACTTTGCCACTACTTTTCAGCACTTTGCCACAATTTTTCAGTACTTTGCCACACTTTTCAGTACTTTGCCACTACTTATCAGTATTTTGCCACACTTTTCAGCACTATGCCACTACTTTACAGTACTTTGCCACTACTTTTCAGCACTTTGCCACACTTTTCAGTACTTTGCCACTATTTTGCCACTAATTTTCAGTACTTTGTCACACCTTTCAGCACTTTGCTACTACTTTTCAGTACTTTGCCACTACTTTTCAGCACTTTGCCACAACTTTTCAGTTATTTGCCACACTTTTCAGTACTTTGCCACTACTTTTCAGTACTTTGCCACACTTTTCAGCACTTTGCCACTACCTTTCAGTACTTTGCCACTACTATTAAACACTTTGCCACTACTTTGCCACAACTTTTCATTACTTTGTCACACTTTTCAGCACTTTGCCACTACTTTTCAGTACTTTGCCACTACTTTTCAACACTTTGCCACTACTTTTCAGCACTTTGCCACAATTTTTCAGTACTTTGCCACACTTTTCACTACTTTGCCACTACTTTTCAGTACTTTGCCACACTTTTCAGCACTTTGCCATTACCTTTCAGTACTTTGCCAATACTGCTCAACACTTTGCCACTACTTTGACACTACTTTTCAGTACTTTGCCACACTTTTCAGCACTTTGCCACTACTTTTCAGTACTTTGCCACTACTTTTCAGCACTTGATACAATTTTTCTGTACTTTGCCACACTTTTCAGTACTTTGCCACTAATTTTCAACACTTTGCCACTACTTTTCAGTACTTTGCCACAACTTGTCAGTACTTTGCCACACTTTTCAGTACTTTGCCACTACTTTTCAACACTTTGCCACTACTTTTCAGCACTTTGCCACAATTTTTCAGTACTTTGCCACACTTTTCAGTATTTTGCCACACTTTTCAGCACTATGCCACTACTTTACAGTACTTTGCCACTACTTTTCAGCACTTTGCCACACTTTTCAGTACTTTGCCACTATTTTGCCACTAATTTTCAGTACTTTGTCACACCTTTCAGCACTTTGCTACTACTTTTCAGTACTTTGCCACTACTTTTCAGCACTTTGCCACAACTTTTCAGTTATTTGCCACACTTTTCAGTACTTTGCCACTACTTTTCAGTACTTTGCCACACTTTTCAGCACTTTGCCACTACCTTTCAGTACTTTGCCACTACTGTTAAACACTTTGCCACTACTTTGCCACAACTTTTCATTACTTTGTCACACTTTTCAGCACTTTGCCACTACTTTTCAGTACTTTGCCACTACTTTTCAACACTTTGCCACTACTTTTCCGCACTTTGCCACAATTTTTCAGTACTTTGCCACACTTTTCACTACTTTGCCACTACTTTTCAGTACTTTGCCACACTTTTCAGCACTTTGCCACTACCTTTCAGTACTTTGCCAATACTGCTCAACACTTTGCCACTACTTTGACACTACTTTTCAGTACTTTGCCACACTTTTCAGCACTTTGCCACTACCTTTCAGTACTTTGCCAATACTGCTCAACACTTTGCCACTACTTTGACACTACTTTTCAGTACTTTGCCACACTTTTCAGCACTTTGCCACTACCTTTCAGTACTTTGCCAATACTGCTCAACACTTTGCCACTACTTTGACACTACTTTTCAGTACTTTGCCACAATTTTCAGCAATTTGCCACTACTTTTCAGTACTTTGCCACTACTTTTCAGCACTTGATACAATTTTTCTGTACTTTGCCACACTTTCAGTACTTTGCCACTACTTTTCAGGACTTTGCCACTACTTTTCAGCACTTTGATACAACTTTTCTGTACTTTGCCACACTTTTCAGTACTTTACCACACTTTTCAGTACTTTGCCACTACTTGTCAGTACTTTGCAACACTTTTCAGCTCTTTGCCACTACTTTTCAGTACTTTGCCACTACTTTTCAGCACTTTGCCACAACTTTTCAATACTTTGCCACACTTTTCAGTACTTTGCCACTACTTTGCCACTACTTTTCAGCACTTTGCAACACTTTTCAGCACTTTGCCACTACTTGTCAGTATTTTGCCACTACTTTTCAGCACTTTGCCACAACTTTTCAGTTATTTGCCACACTTTTCAGCACTTTGCCACTACCTTTCAGTACTTTGCCACTAATGTTCAACACTTTGATACAATTTTTCTGTACTTTGCCACACTTTTCAGTACTTTGCCACTACTTTTCAGGACTTTGCCACTACTTTTCAGCACTTTGATACAACTTTTCTGTACTTTGCCACACTTTTCAGTACTTTACCACACTTTTCAGTACTTTGCCACTACTTGTCAGTACTTTGCAACACTTTTCAGCTCTTTGCCACTACTTTTCAGTACTTTGCCACTACTTTTCAGCACTTTGCCACAACTTTTCATTACTTTGCCACACTTTTCAGTACTTTGCCACAACGTTGCCACTACTTTTCAGCACTTTGCAACACTTTTCAGCACTTTGCCACTACTTGTCAGTATTTTGCCACTACTTTTCAGCACTTTGCCACAACTTTTCAGTTATTTGCCACACTTTTCAGTACTTTGCCACTACTTTTCAGTACTTTGCCACTACTTTTCAGCACTTGATACAATTTTTCTGTACTTTGCCACACTTTTCAGTATTTTGCCACACTTTTCAGTACATTGCAACTGCTTTGCCAGTAATTTTCAGCACTTTGCCACTACTTTTCAGTACTTTGCCACTACTTTTCAACACTTTGCCACTACTTTTCAGCACTTTGCCACAATTTTTCAGTACTTTGCCACACTTTTCAGTACTTTGCCACTACTTATCAGTATTTTGCCACACTTTTCAGCACTATGCCACTAATTTACAGTACTTTGCCACTACTTTTCAGCACTTTGCCACACTTTTCAGTACTTTGCCACTATTTTGCCACTAATTTTCAGTACTTTGTCACACCTTTCAGCACTTTGCTACTACTTTTCAGTACTTTGCCACTACTTTTCAGCACTTTGCCACAACTTTTCAGTTATTTGCCACACTTTTCAGTACTTTGCCACTACTTTTCAGTACTTTGCCACACTTTTCAGCACTTTGCCACTACCTTTCAGTACTTTGCCACTACTGTTAAACACTTTGCCACTACTTTGCCACAACTTTTCATTACTTTGTCACACTTTTCAGCACTTTGCCACTACTTTTCAGTACTTTGCCACTACTTTTCAACACTTTGCCACTACTTTTCAGCACTTTGCCACAATTTTTCAGTACTTTG